>NC_060287.1:39652527-39730684 GCF_021613505.1 Equus quagga | reverse complement strand
TAAGGCTGTTTTTCCAACCTGATGGTGTCCATACGCAAGACTCAGGAGCACTTGGCCACAGTGAGACACACTTCAGCCGCCGTTCTATTTCTAATCTTGTTTTTATAGCTGTAAATTCTAGGACACCTTGCAGCAATATGTAGATAGGGAGGCACATTATAGCTATGTCCCTCAGTTGTTCTTGAACTCCTAAGTTATATCCCTCAAATCACAAGGTGATCTGAAACAAAAAATTAAAAATTATCTTAATCCTTTATCCATTGTCAATTCAATTGGGCTTTCATTCAAATCCTTTCGAGGCAAAGGATCAGAAAGTGTTTGACTTGTAAAAGGATTTGTTATCCTGGTTCTCGATTTCTGGAGCACTTACTGGGGAGTCCTCACCTCAACTTATCAAGGGACCGTCATTTATGCATGATCCTGTCACCTAGGGGCACCTTGTGTAACCTGATATATTCTGATTGGGTTGGGAACACTGAAGTGTTGTTAATTTCATAGCTTTTTTTGCCAATCCAATACTTTGCAATAAAAGGCTTTTTATCATACCTCTATATTAAATGCATTTGCATCAAACCTTGGAGACGCAGATTTAGTTCATTCTATTTATGGCCAAAGTCCTCCACGTAACATACTCCTCCCTGTCAAACCAATGACCCACATTAGACTTATTTTCTGCAGAAAAGGTCTGACCCACTTTCTCAAGTGAAATAAAAGTGTTAATGTGCTTTTCAGGGATATTCATAAAGCAAACCAGTGAAAAATTATAAAACACACCTTATAAGATAAATTACTGAAGGTAGTGAAGTCAACATTTAAGACATGTAGATTTAATTAATTGACCCACTTTATAACATGCCATTAAATGAAAATGAATCTGTATGCGGCTTTTCTTAATTTATACCAATTTAATGAAACACGTAGCTACTGTTCAGGTTATGCAGTAAGTGAGAAAAATGGTAAAAGATTTGTGTATATGGGCATATTGAACATTACTCATGGGACCCAAAGAGTAAATAAGAATTAAGTATAAAAATCATTTTCAAAAAGCCCTCCCCCATTAACTCTGTTAACATCACTATCAAAGTCTTCTTTGTGTTTAATGAAAAAAGAAAGGTATATATTGCTAAAAACTAATCAGTCTGGTAGCTGGCACACGGTAATGTGTGTTTGCAGTATTATTTAAGAATATTCAATTCGTCTACAGAAAATTAGAAATGAGTAGAGAAGTAAGTAGCCTACTGACAGGTGAAATTAAATGTCAGTCAGCTGAGCGCGGAGGGGAGGGAGCAACCGGAGACACTCCATGTTCACGAGGTCAGAAATGATCCTCCAGGTGTTGACTTCCATTTTGGCCCTACTATTTTCTGCCCAAGCAAAGCAGAAAAAAGGTCAAATGCATTTAATCCAGCAGAGTAAGTCAAATTCTCAATGGAATGGGTTTCAAGATCTTATTAGTTTCCTCATTAACTAGAGTTAAGTAAAATCTTTGACAGGTATTCATTATGAAAATAATACATGTTCATAATTCCGCCCCAGTAAGATAAAAACCTAAATATATTCTCAGATCCTATAGTGTCCCCATCACTCCAGCTTCTGTCACTTTGATGTTACCTAGGCCTTAAATTCTGGGTTATTAAGGCTATGTGTTCTCTTTTACTTTGAACTTAGCTTTTTAAAAACCACCACAAACTTACCAACATATGGATCATTTTTACTCCATAAGCCTCTTGTAAGAGTTCGTACATTTTGCTTCTCCATTTAAGCATCTCACCCAACCTGCTTTCAATGTAGGTCTTCATGGGGCAAAGCTCTGAGGCTCTGCATGCCTGTGGGTCATTTTTATTATTTCCGTATACATTTACTAAGTGTCTGCAGCACAGCAGGCTTGCGCCAGGTGACGGGGAACAGCGTGAACAAGCCGGTGTCTGACCTCTGTGTTTACATTCTGAGGCGGACAAATAAGCAAACGCAAGCCACGCCAGAGTGACAGGCGTTCTGAGGAACCAAGCAAGAGGAGCCGGAGCGCAAGATCCAGATGTCTGACGCACTCACTTCCACGAAGACGCATTTAAATGACTCTCTAAGGAAGGACAGGATTGCAATTTAAAAACCTTCCTGATATCTCCCTTATTTTTTTAACTTGGAAAATTTACATTTTACAGCATTAAATTTTTTTCTATGTGCATTTTGTGTAAAAAAAAAAAAAATCCCATGAGCACTTTTAGAGTACCGTAAAGTGGTATTTTAAAAAGTCTATGCTCAAACTTTCAAAATTCCTTCCGAAAAACTTTAAATACATGAAAGTGGAGAGAACAGTATGATGAATTCCCAGGCACCGGCTCCAAGAGTTGTCTGCACGTGGCCAAGATCGTTTCCTTTCGACCTTTTCTCCTCCATTTAGTTTTGTTTTTTGTCTTTTTCTTGTCAGGAGTCCCAGACGTGTGGCTCCATCCGCAGCGGCTCCAGCGGGCACAGCTGACAAGAACCCAGAGACCCTATCAGCCACATGTCGGCTCTCCCACGGCTGGCATCCAGACAGTTCAGCATTTCTTCTATTCTCTTTTCCCTCCTCCCTGCCTTTTCCTATCTGGGCTTCCAGTTGTAAATTCATTCTATTATTTAGCTCACCTGTTGCGTTCACCATTTCAAATTCTGCTTGGTTCTCTTGTTTTCTTTCTCTCTTACAGAATTTTACCAAATTCATTTTAAATTCTTGGACTGTTCTAAAATATTAGAATATATTGATGGAATCTCCCTTTCAATATTACCATTTTCATTTAGCTGTACTTTTCAAGTGTCTTTTATCTCCTTATGAGGTCATGTTCCCCGGGGGTATTGGCCACTTGGTCAGTGGTGTGTATGGGGAGGCGAGACCTCAGGGCCGCAGGGAGCTGAAGGGTAAGAAGAGAAGGACGAGCCCCTGACGTCAGCTGTCCAGTCACTCATCCTTCAGATCCCGTGTCGCCCCCTGGCTCTGTAGGAGGAGACTGTCACTCACCTGTCGGGGCGGTGGGGTCAGGTGGGGAAGCAACTGCCAGAGGCTGATTATCCCCCACACGAGGCCCCTCACCAGCACAGCCTTTGCCCCAGATGGTTTTGCTCTGGAGGCACCCAGCCCCGGGGTGTGCTAGTGGCTGCTTCACCACGCGCCCTCTCTCCCGGCGTCTATGCGGGTACCTACGCCTTGCGTCAACTTCACGGGTGTGCAGACTGCAGCGCACACTTTACAAACAACGATAAAATAGACTCTTGAGTATCCCGCAGAGCTGGTGATCCTCACAGAACGCTGCTGCAGATTTTTGCTGAACCGCTGCATCCACAGCCAACACGCGGCCGCGACTGATGAACGAGTGTGGTTCTGACCAGAACGCTGGTGGACGCCTCCATGTGTGAGTCAGATGAAGGTGAAACCACAAACACACGTCGGAGCCTCACGCGTAACCGGGGGCTCCTCTGCTTGAGTGGGAGGTGGTTCTCCGATGCTGCAAGAACACGTCCTCTATTCTTGTGCCATTCACAGTGTAAGAGGTGCATTTTGTGTGATGTGCCTTTTCTGCAACACTTTCTCAGGTCGAGGGAGACCAACAAGAGGGCACGCCCCGAGCTGTGGGTCTGCAGCATCGTGGGTGCACACTCCCACCAGGGCTGCCTCCAGGCTGCCGACGTGAGGGCCCCGAGCGGCTGGGGCGGCTGTGCCACACACAGGACGTGCACAGCACGGAGGGCAGCAAGCGCAGTAACTAGCAAGTGACGCTCTGAGTACTCGTTACCGGTTTACAAGGAACTGCGAGTTTATATAATGTGATTTAATCCTGGCTGTTTGACTCCTGCCTCCCCAGATTCCTCAACTTCAGCCTTGGGCAACAGCACTCTGCTGCTGGACCAGCGCTCACAACTTGCCAGGCTCACTTGGGCTGTCCCCTCTGCTTTTATTAATTTATTGATAATATTAATAATTATTAAATAATTAAGTTTTAATGTTCAATTTTACATTTTAATATTAATGCTATTAATTTAATAATTTATTAAGTAATTGTTTTTTCGGACAGTCCATCGGCCTCAAAGTCTTCCCAGCGAGGCCCACCCAGTCTCGGCACTGAATACGGCAAGCTGCCACCTCCCCTCCCTCACCTTCTCCTTCTTTCCGGAGCATTCTACCATGACACCAACCGTCCAGTGGGGTTATGTTTCCCTGAGGGCTGTGGCCCTTGTCGTGCTCAGGGACCTGTCCCCAGCACCAGGTCAGTCCCATCAGAGAGGGAGCCCTGATGCTCACGCATGTGCCACAGAAGACGTCCACGGGGAGTCCTTGTCCACGGACGGAACTCGTGAGGGGACGTCACCCCTAATCTTTTCTCAGAAGCTTAATCTTTTTTGTTTTGATGCAACGTACTTTCATTTTAATGTTGCTTTCATCGTGGGAAAAGAAATGAAAGAACAGAATCAAAATTAATGCAAAAGAGCGCGAATTATTTGTCTATAACAATGCTTTTTATTTGTATGGAGCTTTGGACTTTTCAAAACATTTTCCTGTTTGTTTTTCATTTATTTGTAGGAACATTAAACAAAAAAGCTTTAAAAAGGGAAAACAAAATTAAAATTACCCAAATCCCACCATCCATACACGAAGACCAGACTTGGCCCCTTCCAGACTGTTCTGGGCGGCCTGACACTCACACAGGGCATCTGCAATTCCTTACGATCAGGAACATACACACTGCTTTGCAGCCAGTTTTCCCGAGCCCATCATGAACGTCCTTCTGAAATGTCAGTCCTGAAGAACGGAGCTCTCCCTAACTTGGTAGCTGTGTTGCTCCCGTCCTCAAATGCCCAGCCTGTCTGGCCGATGCCTCACTGTGGTGTCCGGCTCTTCCCGTGTTCTCCCATCCACATCGCCCTCACACGCCCCAGAGGTCATGTGGGCGCACGTCATCATCCCTTTCCATAGACAGGACAGGTACAAGGGCAGCCCTAACGGTCCTCTAGGCCGCCTTACCTGTGGGAGTGGCCAACACGCTCAGAAAGATGGTGAAGAGGCCAAGAATCCAAGGGGGAGAGGACTCAGAGACCCTGTCCCCAAACGGTGCCACACACAGACGACAGGACCAGAGTCAGCCAGCATTTATCCACACCCTCCCAAATACGTGCCTTGGGACTGATCCCACCTCTCTGTGGATCAAGGGGAGAAGAAATTAGGAAGGAGAGAAAATCTCAGCAACACTGCAGTAGTGAAACACTTTGTTTTTATTGAGAACATCTCAAATCCTTTGTCTATGCGACGGCGTCTCATGCTCGGTTCTGGCTGGTCTCGGTGCAAGGAAGCTCATGCAGGTTGCACTGTGTGGTATATACATCAATATACATACAGAGGACACTGAGGACTGTGTCTGGGGACAGGTCTCTCGGCGGAATTACATTCATACAAAGTGTCCAAATTCTGAACAAACTCAAAAGCACGATAACTCAAAGTCTGGAGAAGCAAACAGCATTTGGGGCTCCTTCTGCGAACATCCCACAGACTGACCCTCGTGTCCAGAAGGACAGCCCTCGGCTCAGCCCTTGCTGTGGCCAAACTAAGTGCTCCCAGGCTGGGGGCTCGTCCTCCCAACAAGGGACACAAGTGCAGGCTCGCTGCCGTCAGCACAGAGCAGGCCCGCCCCGCCCGCCCTCCCCGGTGTGGACACAGAGCCCGTGGGCTGGCCGCTGGATGGGGAGAGGCAGTCAAAGGACGCGCCAGGGGACAAGGACACACAAAACTGGACACACATGATCACAAAGACTGCGCTTTTCATTTATATAGTTTGGGATCGATGAAAAGAAACGTTTTGAGATTCCCTAATTTAATAGAATTTAGAGGTGGGAAACCTAGCTAATTTCACTTCTCACACGGGATCAAATTTACAGTCGAGGCAGACTTATATTTTGGTGTAAGATATTTTAGAAATGAAAACGATCTATCCGTGTTGTATTTTTTTTCTTTTTCTGAGAAAAGTGGCCGGACGGGGACACAGCCCTCTCCAAGGCAACTCGGATTCTGTTCTCGGACCTGCACCTGGAGGGGAGGACGGCGCCCGCCACCCCTCGTCCACTCCCTGAGGGCACGAGGACGCTGTCTTCACAGCGAAAGCAGTGATGCAACCGTCTGGAGATCAACAAGATTATCTGAATGAAAATAAATTCCAGAGACATCAACGCCTTCTGAGATGTTGGCTTGTACATTTTAACATAAAATCAGTTTCGATTACAAAGAAACTCTCCAGCAGGAAAAGTTCAGTTAAGACCCAGAATCAAAATCGCAGTTCTTTGGCATCCGTGCCTACAAGAGGGGAAAGCTCCCGACCCTGCGCAGGCGTCAGGGCTGATGCGACAACGTCCCCCACTCGGCCCCACAGCGCTCGCGCCTTCCCGCGGTTGGGACAGCTGCCCATGGGCCTGAGAACCGCAGAAGGGCCAGAAGCTTTGCGGAATTAACATTTCAGGTTTGGCTAACAAAACAGAATAGAAACCCTCCCGACCCACACTAGTCAAAACGTCCTCAAAATTTAAGATTTTTCTTAAAAAATCAAGTTCTTCATTGTGTTGAATTTTCTGATAAGTCTCTAAAAACCAGATTAAGGACACTGGATGCCAAATAAGACCTCAAGGATACAGCCGCTGGATATCTCACAACACGCACTTGGGGGGAGTTTAAAGTGTTAAGCTTCCTGGTTTGTCTCACGGAGGAGCCAACATTTCCTTCTCTTTTCTGCTCTGCAGACTAGTCGCTCCAGCAGTCCTGTCCCAGGGGTGGGGGCTGTGCGGCCTCCTGCCCCGCCCGTGGCCTGACTCACAGACGGAGGCTCTGCTCCCTCCGGCCTGGGGCTCCCCCTCTGCCACCTTCCTCCCCAGGCCCACAGGCTCAGCCTGGGCTTTCTCGGGTGCCAGCCCTGCATCGGCCTGTCCTGGACAGTCCAGAAACCCCACCTGGGAACGGCAGCAGCGCACAGCTTGGGGGTCCGCTGGGACCCGCACACTTACAGTAAGGCATTCGTTTCCCTGGGGTGGGGACGGGGGCCTCAGGCTGATTCCAGCTATGATCTGACAGGAGGGACACTCTAGACATACCGATCGTCTGTATGTATACGGAATATATTTCCACTCCACTTTGTAATCAAAACCCACATTTTTTTTTAAAAACTAAGTCCATTTCCCAATCCCCATTAGAAAAAATACCATTTAGAGAGACAAGAATAAAAACGCAGGGACTCACAAGATGTTTTTCTGAGTGTGCAAGAGCCTGCTCTGGGCAGGGGCAGCAACCCACCAGACCCCCTTCATTTTGTGCAAAGGAAACTCCAGCACATCCTAACCAAGCCAGACCCTGCTGTGGCAACGGGGCTGAGGCCCGCGCTCCGACTGGTTCGGGACAAGCAGCTACCCTGCAGAAGGGGAGAAGGCTGGTGTGGGCGCCCCTCGTCCTCTGAACCTGGTCAGTCCCCGGCAACGCGCCACCCTCGCCGCTGGGTGCAGACAGGTGGAGGCATCAAGAGGCATGGCGCTCTGGGTCTAAACATCCTGCTCTGAGCACACGAGGTCTGGGCCAGAATGACAGCGGGCCACTCTGCTCCTGTTCCACATTTTCTGAGCCCGTAAAGGACACAGGACACAGCTCAATGCCTCACAGGTGTCGACATCCTGGACTTTGCTGTGGGGCGGGGTCTGTCCTCGTCTCTGCCTGCAGCACCCACGAGACCCCCTCCGGAGCCACGACTTGGCACTGAATGGGCAAAGGGCAGGAAGTGCTCTGTCTGGTTCCCCCGATCCTGAGTGGAAGCACAAGGCAAGTGGTGCAGACCTCGGAGCCCGGGCCGAGGCGGGCCACCCAGGGCCCTCGACCGCGGCTGGCCTGCTGGCTGGCTCAGCCTGCCCGGGGCCTTCTTGTGTGCTGTCGGGCGTGAAGCAGCGTCCTGGGGTCCCCCAGACGCCAGCAGCACCCCGTTCCCTGCCGTGACAATCACCATCTGGACCCTGGTGGAGACCACGCCCGCGGCACGCTGCCCCCCCCGCAGCTGTCAGCCTGCATACGTCTTATTTTTCAAACACGTCT
This sequence comes from Equus quagga, assembly GCF_021613505.1. Taxonomy (NCBI): domain Eukaryota; kingdom Metazoa; phylum Chordata; class Mammalia; order Perissodactyla; family Equidae; genus Equus; species Equus quagga. Next base: position 39,722,598 of record NC_060287.1, on the reverse strand, counting down.
TTGATAAAGCTGGAAAGAATAATTTAAAAATATACCTTAAGTGTTATTTTCCAAGAATGAACATCTACTTAGCGAACTCTACCTCCATCCTGTGAAGATCCGCGGACGGCCGCTCCTGCCCGCGGGGCTCAGAGGGAGGAGGCGGGCGCTCAGGGCTATGTGCAGGGGCCCCCATGATGCCTTCTAGTCTCTAAGAGCAAAATACTGCTTAAAAACCCAAATGACTGGCCAGGACTGCTGGCCATGTTTTACCTTTGATCATTTAGAAGTAAACCAAGAAAAGTTTCCCATGACATGATCCTACGAGGGGCACGGAAGCATCTAGAGGAGGCTGAAGCCCAGGGAGCTGGGCTGCGACTCCACGGGACAGCCCGCCAGGCTGCCGCGACGTGGACTCGTGTGCGTGGAGGGTTGGGCCCCATCCTGCGGGTGCCTCCTCCCTCGGCGGGCCCTGACCCCCGCGCTGGGAGCTGGGTCACGGAAGGGCCAGCAGGGAGAAGGGACCTGCGTGCACACACGCTCGACAGTCTCTCCAGGTTACTGCTTCCCCCTCCACGTCCTCGCCTCCTCCACCTAGAAATGCTTCTTTGCAGTTAAAATAATGTGGCGTAAGAGTGACCTGACGTAATTTCTCCTTATTTTACAAACCAGGTTCCTAGCTCTGAATAAATTATTCAAGAATTTCACACAAAGGAATTTCTATTTTCCTAAACTTAAGGAAGTCCTACTCAGTAGAACTCAATTTCTAAACGTAAACTGAGATTGAAGCAGTCACTGGATAATTCGAAAGGGGAAATGCTGCCACGGAGAGACCCCAACACCTCTCCACACCCTCCTCGGAGCGCGTGCCTGCCCCCAGGTCAGATGTGAGGTTCTGGCGGTCAGTGTTGGACGTCTGGCACCCCACATCCCCCCGCCTGCCCCCAGGTCAGATGTGAGGTTCCAGGGACAGTGCTGGGCGCCCGGCAGCCCTGCCCCGGGCCTGTCCCCAGGGTCAGATGTGAGGTTCCGGGGACAGTGCTGGACGCCCGGCAGCCCTGCCCCGGGCCTGTCCCCAAGGTCAGATGTGAGGTTCCGGGACAGAGCTGGACGCCCGGCAGCCCTGCGCCAGGCCCGGTCAGGGTGTGAGAGAGAACTGGTCCTGCTCGGTGGGCTTCTCCACCCAGGCGCCCAGGCCGGCTTTGATGAAGGCTTTGAACAGACAGGCCTTGGCGGCCTGGTACTCCTTCGCTGCCAGTTTGGACTCGTGGTACATGTTGGGTTTAGTGATCTTGGAGCGTAATAAGTTGGAGGGAACCTGTGAAAAGAGAAAACACAAGTACAACTGTTTAAGCAATAAGAGCAGGAAATAAACCTCAAGTAAGATGTTCAGAAAATGGTGTTCGTAGGCTTCTGGGGGGAAGCCACCCAGCAGAAGGAGCCTGCCCCCGAGGGATGGCCACCGGCAGACCAGGCGGGAACCCCTCTCTCAGGGTCTGCTCCTCGTCCCCGAGGAGCGGGTTGTGGCTAAGCAGGCAGCTGGAGACCCCGGGTCCTAGGAAGTGCTTCTGGCAACCCACAAACAGTCGAGCCAGATTTCATCTTAACGTTTTCAGCTATTTAAAAAGCAACACCTCTGACGTTTGCACATTTTACCACACTAAGAACCCCGCGGCGCTGCCTCCCAGGCCTGGCGAACCCGTGCCTGTGACATGTGAGTCCGCCGGCCCGTGCGAGCACCTGTGCGGACAGGGCCTCCGAACACGGCACCTTCTGTCTGTCCTCCCATGCCAAGTTCAGCGCCAGCTTCAAGATAAACAAATGCCATCGACTGGCTTACAAATAAACGAAAACTGGCAACACACTGATCGACTACAGAAGATCTCACTTGGGGGTAAAAAGGGCCCTGAAGCTTCTGCTCCGACAAAAGGATGTCAACAGCCTTCCCGGAGGGCTGAACTGAACCCGGGTCTACCCAGCTGCCGGGCCTGGCTCTGCTTTCCTGGGATGCTCAGGTCTGAGGCGAGACGCTCCCCCAGGAGGCGTGAGGGGCAGGGGAGGCGGGTCAGATTCCAGGGTGGGGAGGAAGGAAGACACTGCCCCCGCGGCCGAGGCTGCTTTAGGATCTGGAGAGCCAGGCCAGACTCTAAGCTGAAAACCACCAAGAAACAGAGAGGTTTCGGAAGGGCCATGGGGACGACAGCGGCGGGGCGGACGGGAGCGGTAGAGAGAGGACGGACAAGCTGTGGGGAGGTGGGGCCGGCGCAGGCCGCGAGGGCACCTCAGTACCTTGCCGTGCACACGCATCCAGCGACAGTACAACGCGTGCTTACACAGGCGGGAGGCGCGGCCCAGCTCATCCTTCCCGGTTGTGGCATTGATGACCTCGATGGCCGCGTCGCCCACCGTCCAGTTGACGCTGAAGTTGGGTGCCTTCCCCGGCTGCCGCGCTTCTGCGTTGCTGATGCCTGGAACAGAGAGACACGGGCGAGGTGACGCGGAGCCCAGCATAGCGCTCGGTGCCCAAAAGGTACACACGGCCCAGGCGGGCTCACGTCGGGCCCCTGCCACCTTCTGCTGCTCAGAAACATGCTTCTCTGTGCCAGGGAGGCGGGCAGAAGGTCCACAGAAACCTAAAACCGTGCAAATTCACAGCACTTCTGAGGTCACTCGGGCCAGCGGAGCCAGAAATCTGATGGCCCATGCATACATGGGTGAGACACTACTGGGATTAACTCGCGATCCCACAAAGTCGTGCTGGCGGGGCTGCTCCTAGCGCACCACACCCGCTCTGCTGCTCACGCCCTGCACGCCAGGGGCCAGGCGCCTTTGGGCCACCCCGCCCCGCAGGCGCTACACCCAAGATACAAGAAATCCGAATTCCTCACAAAAGCCTACACGCGTTTTCTTACCACATTTAAACTGTCCTGTCTTAACTGCTCTAAGGCTCGTTTCGTGGGGTTGAAAGTTTTTGAAAAGACACTCAGATAACTGAGAATTAACGCAGACAACCCCATCCGTATATCGGATTTGATTATCCATTCACATGGATGATATGGGTCACCCCAATCGGAAGAGACTAAGGATGAGAGTCTTTACAACATGCCTACAAGAGGAGCTGGCCCTGGTCTGGGCACGGCCGTACGCACTCTCCACAGCTCGGGGCGCTAACCCAGCTCCACGGGGCTTCCGCTCCCGCCCCCTCGCTCTTCATCTGCTCCAGTGGCCATTTACCCCTCTCTCGTACAGGAGATTAAAGCCGAGACGAGCAGGTCTGGCTGGCTCAGGTTGGCCACCAGGCCTGGCTCAGAGTGTGGAGATCTCATCTGAAGCTTCAGCACGAAAAGAGGCCTCACTTCTCCAGGGCAGCCCTGCGGGTCGTCTGAAGGTAGGATGAGGCAGCAAAGGGAGGAAATTCTCATCTATGTGCCACGGAGGTCTGGGACATTTACTAAAAGGGACAATGTGTGCTTAATGTGAAGTCCGTGCGCTTGTAAGGCGGACGGAACCCCACCCGGAGGGTGAGCGCGGAGGGCGGTCAGGGGAGCGGTTGGTCTCAGAGGGGCCGGCCTGCCTGCACCTCCATGGTCTCAGGCTGGTGCGTGTGTGAACTCGAAGCCTCAGCACTCAGGGCGAGTAGGGGCTGTTCCTTAAAAAACCAGAAAGTGTAATAAGCATTTGCTGGGGCTTCTCAAAGGGCTGCCGTGGCATTTAACACAAACCCTGTGGACGGTGGCGGGGAGCTCCTCCCCGAGCAGGAACTGGTTCCCAAGCATCGCCGCACCGACTGCTGCTTCCAGGAGGGAAAGAGGCAGCGGGATGCTCGTCTCCCATGTGGAGGAAACACCTAAGGGTACCAGAAGCTGCTGCTGGTCCCGAGAGGACTCACACTCATCAGCAGCCAGTGTCCCCAGGTATTACATTGTCTCTAACCTAGAGACTTCACAGTGAGTCAGAATGTGACTCAGGGTTACCACGCACTAAATGGATGCTTGAAAAATAATTATCTGTTTACAGGAAGGGCGCAGATTAAAAGGTGCACGTCCTCTGTCCATCCACCCACAACGCTGCCTGGTTTCCACTATAATCTTTTGCTCTACAGGCCACAGTGGCCGCCTCTGAGATCTTTCTGAGCGCCGCGGGGCGCAGTCTAGCTGCCCAGCCACGGGCTCTGGGACCGTCTGCTGTACACAATCCTTCTCAAAGACCCAGTGAGGAGTCTGGAAGTTAAATGACTTAGATCCCAGCTCAGGGAGGTCCCGGTCCATGACACTGACGAGGCTGGTGTGAGGCAGACATGCGCCAGAGATGGAGCAGACGGTACAGACCATCCCACTGTCCCTCAGGTCACAGGACTGACCTCCTAACGTTTACAAAGACATGAGCTCCCGAACTCTGCCTCCAGCCAGACCTGTCCTCTAATGTCAGACTCATCTAGCCACTGTCCTCTCAAATGGCTCAGCCCACCCACGCCCCCCGCCTGCCCCTTCCAATGTCCCCAACCTCGACGGTCAGTTCTGGCTCGGCTCACCCGCACCCCCTGCCTGCCCCCCTCCAATGTCGCCAGCCTCAGTCTCAACACAGGGCCCTTCCATCCACCCAGCTTAAAGCTCAGAAACCTGTAGGTCCTTCCCGATATGAAAGAGACCGGATTCTGAAAAAAGCCTCAAGGTGCGTCCAAGGTGTCTGCCTTTCCCGTTAAGCTGCTGAATCACTTTTTCATTCTAAGACGTGGGCATTTAATCATTTCACTTTTCCTAAGTATCTCAATTGAAGCATAACAAATGGCAAGTGTACAGCTTGATGGCTCCTCACAGAGTGTGCATGCCTGTAACCAGCATCTGGTACATGAACAAAGCCCCTGGCAGCCGGGGCCCCTGGCTCTGTGGTCACCGCCCCTGCCCCACGGAGCCTCCACGCCGCCCTCCAGCAACATGGACTCGCGCTGCCGCCCTGGACTTGATGTAAACGGGTGCTCATATCCGGGTGCTCCTCTTTGTCTGCCATCTTTCAGTCGAGATTACGTGAGTGAGACGCACCCCCGTCCCGCACAGCGTGGCGGCCGCCTCGTCCCGCAGCCGCACAGGTTCCTGGTGGGAACACGCCACAGCACGCTTCCTCGCTTGGCTTTTTCCTAGTACTCGGCTTTTTTGAAGGGCGAGCACGGGAGTGTTTCTGACTGTGTGTTCTGGTGACCCATGCACATACTCCCGATGGGTACACACAGCGGGTGGCAGGGCTGCGTGTGTGTGCTGTGTTGCGCACAAGCACTGAAAATATCAGGCAAACCAGGCTCAGTTGGCTGAAAGAGTTTTCCTACTTAATCCTGTGAAAATGTCACCGTAAACCACCAAACAAACACACCACTACGCGTCGGCTGAGAAGCAGGGAATAACAGGCCAATTAGCAAACTCATTTACCACATAGCTCAGGAAACACTTAAAAAGCAGAAAATCAAACTGAAAGCACAAACGCATTCAACAACTTACCTTCCTAAGAGCATCTTCGATAAAAGCACAGCTGGAACGTTCTCGTGAACCCAGAGGCCACAGGGTGCCCGAACGCTGTTCACGAGAGGCCCCGGATCACAGAAAAGGTTTTTCTTCTTCAGTTTGTAAGGATTAAATAGTTCTAAACGATCTGGGTAAAAAGTTAATAGTCACGACTCCTAGGTTAAATTTCGTCCTTTAAAAATTGAATTTTTACACAATCTCCAAGACAAAGTGTCTCCTTTTTCTCTAGCTGTCACCTCATTTTGATAAAACTGTGTTCGTTCCAGAACCACAGGGCAGCAAGGAGTAGGGAACTGACCCAGCAGAGCAGGTAGAGCCGACGGCTTAACCGCCCCCAAGGGAGCCAGACTTGGGCACCTGGAGCCAGAGGGCAGCCCACCTACGGCTCCACTCCCTGCAGATGAAAAGAACTGGGAAGAGGCGGCTGTAATGTTTCCTTAAAAGGCTTCACACCTTCACTGAGTTCTGATGGTGCTGATGTAAACAAGATGAGCTGTGTGACGGCATCTCTGGATGAGACCTGAGGAGTCAGTGCAGACCATGTGGCTGCACGAGACCCTGCGTGGGAATCCTGCAGCCAGTGTGGCCGTCCTCCCCTGTGCGGGACAGAGGGCTCCAACCTTGCCGTCGCGGGGCGGTGAATCTCCACGGCACGGGACCCTAATGCCGCCATCTCGTCACAGTAGGCAGTGACAGGCGGCCGGTGGGCACCATGGTTCTGGGGTGTCCCACTCCTCTCCAGAGTCACATCCCTGCTGCCAGGCGCTCCCTCCCTGGGGCTACCACCGCGCAGCCAGGCAGGCCAGCCTCCCACACATCTGCCTCGACGGAACATGGCAGCACAGGTGAGGGATGGGGGCGTGAAGGGCAGGATGACCAGCCAGAGGCGCAGGGCAGCTTCTCTGGGAGTATGGCTCCCCACGACGCGTGCGGCAGCCGCCCCCTGAAGCTCGGCCCGCCCGTCGAGCAGACACAGGCTGCGCTGTCCTGATGCAACAGCGGATGCAGGACCCTTTCCTCTCACATCTCTCCTGCCTCCCTTCCAGTCATCCACGCTGCTGCCCTGAATGCCCTTCCCCAGCCAGGCACCTTAAATCCACCTCAGTCTCTGCCTTCCAGGGAATCTGACTAAGACGTGGAGATGTTGACCCAGCGTTCACTCAGTCACAGTCCCATAAAACCAGCTGCCCTGGATGACCAAGCGTATGTTGTAAAAGTAGTTTATCTTGGAGGGTAAAGCAGCAAGGATCAGTGTGTTACTGTGAGTCAAAAATAAGTCCAGACTTCTGCTTCTGGGTAAGATGGAGTAACAGCTTCTAGATACCCTCCTGCCTAAAAAATCCAGAAAACCAGACATAACACATGAAACACTGGTCTTCAAGACCCTGGACATCAAGCAATGGAGGACAGCCACTCCTGAGGGATGGGATACATCAGGTGAGTCCCTTGGAGGTCTCCAGGCAGCAGTGCATGGAAGGGGAGCCCGGCAGAGCCTGCAGACTCCTCGAATCGAGTGCCCACAGGACAGAGGAGCAGAGGTGAGAGAGCGGCACAGAGGGGCCCTGGAGACCAGCAAGGGCTGAGCGGAGCACACACAGCGCTCGAGGCTGGGGAGAACCACCTGCAAGGATTGGAAGGAATGGGCCCAACACTCACACACAGAACACAAGAAGACACAACAAACGTATAAAGATATAAAAGGTTAGATACAAACTTCTAGAGATGAAAACTACAATGTCTAAGAGAAGAAGCACCCGTGATGGCATTACCACAGAATAGAGACCGCAGAAGATTAGCAAACTTGAAGACACAGCAACAGAAACCATCCAGAACGAAACACAGAGAAAGAGATTGGAAAAAATAAAACCCCCGAAAATCAGCAAGCTGTTGGACTAATTTAAGCACCAGAAACTGTAAATCTCCTTCAAAGTGAACTGACTGTTGAAACAAAAATAATACTGCAGTGTAGGATTTTTTAATAGATGCAAAGTTAAATGCATGACAACACCACACAAAGGCCAGAAGAGGAGAAACGGAGGTACACTATTGTAAGGTTCTTATCCTGCACGTGAAGCTGTTTACCAGTTGAAGGCAGATTGTGATAAGTTAAGGATGCATACTGTAAACCCTAAAACAACAAAACAAACCCTAAGTCAACAAAATAAAAAGTTATAGCCAAAAAGTAAAGAAGGAGTTAAAATGGAATCATAAAATATAATTAATGTAAAAGAAGAAAAAGAGGAAAAGGGAAAAAACAACATATGGAACAAATAGAAAATAAGTCCCAAGATGACAGATCTAAACATAACCATGTCAGTCATCACAATAAACATAAATGGTCTAAGCACCCCAAGAAAAGGCAGAGACTGTCAGGAGTGGCGGGGGGTAGCAAGATCCAGATATATGCAGCTTACAAGAAACATACTTTCAATATAAAATAATACAAAATAGTTTAAAATAAAAGGGTGGGAAAAGATGTACTGTGCCACCAGTAACAGAAAGAAAGTTGGAGAAGCTACAGCAATGCCAGACAAAGCAGATTCCAAAGTGAAGAGTATTACCAGAGATAAAGAAGATCACTCTATAATGATAAAGGAGGCCAACTTATAAGAGAAATCCACAATTCTACATTTTTATGTACCCAATCACAGAGCTACAAAATACACGAAGTAAAAAATGAAAAAAATTAGAAGGAGAAGTAGACAAAAGCACAATTATAGTCAAGAGATCTTCAATGTTCCTTTATTAATAACTGATGGATCAAGCTGAAGATTAGTAAGGACATAAAAGAGACAACACAACCAAACTCTGCCTAATTGACATCCACAGATACTCTGCCCAGAAAGAGCAGACACACATTTTTTTCAAGTTTTCATGAAACATTTACAAAGATTTTATCCTGGTCCATAAAACAAATCTCAATAAAGGTAAAAAGATTCAAGTCATAAAGTGAAACTAAATAGAAATCAATAACAGAAAGATCTCTGTAAATCCCCTAATATTTTGAAACTAAATAGCAGACTTCTAAATAACCCCTGGGACAGAGTATTTAAAAATGAGTGAAAATGATAACTTAGCAAAATTTGTGAAATGCTGGGAAGGCAGTAAAGAAAGGTCTCAAAACAATGACCTGTGTTAGCAGCTTAAAAAACTAGAAAGAGAAGAGCAATTGAAACATAAAGCAAGCAGAAAAAAGAAAACAATAAAGCTCAGAGCAGAAATTGTTTAAATATAAAGCAGAAAACAACAGAAAAAAATCAACGAAACCAAAAGTCAGTTCTTAGAGGACAATCAATAAAATTGGTAAGCCTCTAGCGAGACTGATCAGGAAAAAATAAAGACACAAACACCAACATACGGAATGAAAAAGAGCTGATATCACCAGAGATCCCACGGAGAGTGAAAGGATGATAAAGGAACGTCATGAACACTTCTATGCCACTAATTCGACAACTGAGATGAAATGGATACATCCTCTGAAAAACATAAATGACCAAAGCTCACTCAGGGAAGACTAGATAACACGAGTAGTCCTATATTTATCATAGAAATTGAATTTCTAGATAGTTTCTCACAAAGAAAACCTCAGGCCCAGATGGCCTCACTGGTGAATTCTACCCACTGTCTAAGGAAAAACTGACATCAAATCTAAACAAATTCCTCCATAAAACTGAAGAGGACAAAATGCTTCTCAACTCATTTCATGAGGCCAGCATCACCCTGACACCCAAACCTGACAAAGACATTAAAAGAAAACTACAGACCAGTATATCACAGATGTAAAAATTCTAAACAAAATTTTAGCAAGTCAAATCCATAAATATATAAAAAGAATAATACATAATGACCACATAAGGTTTGTCCCAGGAATGCAAGGTTAGTTTAATATTTAAAGAAATCAATCAATGTCACCATATTAACACACCAAAAAAAGAACCAAATGATCATTTCAATAAAGTAGAAATAAGCATTTGACAAAATCCGACATTCATTCCTGATTAAAAACTCTTATCAAACTAGGAATAGAAAGAAACTTCCCTAAACTGATAAAGGCATCTATGAGAAAATCTATTGCTAACATCATACTTAACAGTGGAAGCCTGAAAGCTTTCCCCTGAGACCACACACGAGACCAGCCGGCTGCTCTTACTTCTGCTCAACACTGTGTTGGGGGCCCGTCCAGGGACAACGAGGGAAGACAGAAATCAAAGGCATCTGGATAGATCAAAATCCAACAGGCTTTTATGTAGAAATTGATACGCTGATTATAAAATTATGGAAATGCAGAAAGGACCTAAGCAGCCAAACCAACTCTGAGAAAGAAGTACAAAGTTGGAGCACTAACTCTACCTGACCCCAGAACTTAGGGTAAAACCACGGTAATCGTGACAGAGTGACACTGGCACCAAGACGAAGAGATGAAAACACCAGGGCCCAGAAACAGACCTGTGCGTACATACGCCAATGGGTTTTTGACTAAGCCATTCAACGGAGAAAGGACGCAATTTTCAACAAATGTGCTATATCAACTGGATATCCTATATGTTAAAAAACGAAATTCAATTCATACCTCACATCCTGTACAAGTATTAACTCAAAATGGAATATAGCCCTAAATGTAAAATTTCTAAGAACACAATATAGGAGAAAACCTTTGTGACGCTGACTTAGGCTAACATTTCTGTGATACAGTATCAAAAGCATGATCCATCAAAGAAAAACAGGATTTTATCAAAACTGAAATTATTTCGTCTCTGAAAGACGCTGTTAATAGAATGAAAAGACAAACATTTTAATATTACATATCTGATAAAGGACTCGTATCCAGAATATATAACTCTCAAAACTCAGTAGTAAGAAATTAAACAACTCAATAAGAAATGTGCAAAAGTTTTAAACAGTTACTAAAGAAGACGTATGATGGCAAATTAGCACATGAAAAGATGCTCAACTTCATTAGTCGTTAGGGAAATGTACATTAAAACCACAATGTAACAGCATTTGTACCTGTTAGAATGTCTCAGCCACCGCACATACCAGGTGCCCGCAGGACGTGAAGGACTAAAATTCTCACACACTGCTGGTGGGGACGTAAAATGGCATAACCACTTTGGAAAAGTGTGACAATGTTCTAAAAAGTTCAACATACACCTATCTCATAACCCAGACTTTCCACTCCTAGGTATTCACCCAAGAGAAATGTAAGTAAATGTCCAGACGAAGGCGTGTACAGGCAGACCTCGGAGATATTGCAGGTTCCCTTCCAGACCACTGCCATAAAGCGAATACTGCAATAAAGTGAGTTACAAGCATCTTTTGGTTTCCCAGTGCATATTAAAGTTATGCTTACATTACACTTTAGTCTACTAAGTGTGCAATAGCATTAGGTCTAAAAAACAGCGCACATCCACCTTCGTTAATTATTGCTTTATTGCTAAAAAAAATGCTAACCATCATCTGAGTTGAAATCTTTTTGCTGGAGAAAAGTTTTGTAAAAAATGCAATATTTGCAAAGTGCAAAAAAAGCAAAGCGCAATAAAATGAGGCACGCCTGCAAGAATGTTCTTAGCAGCTTTATCTGTGATTGTAAGACTGGAAACAACCCAAATGCCATTGACAGTTGGTGGATAAACAAGTTATAGTTTATCCACACAGTGGAATACTACTCAGCAATGAAAAGGAATGAACTATTGATAAACACAACCAACATGGACAGATCTCAAAATAATTATGCTGAATGAAATAAGCCAGATAAAAAAGTACACAGTACACATCATTTTTGTAAAATCTGAGATTTTTGTAAAATCCTAGAAAATGCAAACATCTACATTGGCAGAAAGCACATCAGTGGTTGCCTGGGGGTGGGATGGTGGAGAAGTTCCCAAGGGGCACTAGGAAACCTTGGGGGTGACGGACAGGTTCATTATCTTCACTGTGGTGCCGGCTGCACAGATCAACACGTATCGAATTGTATCCTTTAAATACACAGTTTATTACATGTCAATTATACACACCTCAGCAAAGCTTTGAAAGAACATGACAGGATAATTTAAAAAGAAAAAATATTGTTCTCATCAAGAAGTGACACTTGTGGGGCCGGCCCAGTGGCGCAAAAGTTAAGTTTGCACGTTCTGCTTCTCGGCGGCCTGGGGTTCGCGGGTTCGCATCCCGGCTGTGGACAGGGTACTGCTTGGCACGCCACGCTGTGGTAGGTGTCCCACATATAAAGTAGAGGAGGATGGGCACGGATGTTAGCCCAGGGCCAGTCTTCCTCAGCAAAAAAGATGAGGATTGGCAGCAGATGTTAGCTCAGGGCTAATCTTCCTCAAAAAAAAGAAGTAATACTTGCTCATTGAGGAAAGTTGCAAAAATTCACAAAAACCTCAGAGAAGAAAATTAAAGCTACAACCCCAGAGACAGCCACCGTGATGAATTCGGTGGTTCCGAGCAGATGGAATCAGACACGCAGCTTTAAAGAGTAAGCACACGTGTGTCCTGCCTCTGAGGTTCTGACTGGGGAGGTTTGGGGTGGGGCCCTGGCTGCTGTCTTAAAAAAAAAAAAGCCTTGGGGCTGGCCCCGTGGCCGAGTGGTTAAGTTCGCGCGCTCTGCTGCAGGCGGCCCAGTGTTTCGTTAGTTCGAATCCTGGGCGCGGACATGGCACTGCTCATCAGACCATGCTGAGACAGCGTCCCACATGCCACAACTAGAAGAACCCACAACAAAGAATACACAACTATGTACTGGGGGGGCTTTGGGGAGAAAAAGGAAAAAATAAAATCTTTAAAAAAAAAAAAAAAAAGCTTCTTGGCAAGTAATTCTTAAGGACTTAAAAGCCCCTATAAGAATTCTCAAATCCTCCCCACGTAATTCTTCCTTCCCAGACGAGAGCCGCCATCTTAATGCACGTCTCCCAGCGCACACACGTGCGGGCACACTTGAGCACACGCACGCACACACTCCGAATGCGGACTTCCGTGACGTGCTGGGGCGTCAGGGACCTTGTCTCACAACCTGTTCACGGTGAGCTATGTTAACAGGTAGGAAACTAACTGTCCTTAGAGCACGGTATTTGCTTAATTTGATTTTCTAGGTTTTCATAGAGGAGTTTTGCATCTGCAGTCAGAGGTGACGCTGTTCTGTGGTTTTCTCTCTGTTCGAGCTTCTTCGTCCAGTGTTAGAATTAGGATGGGGCCAACTGCCTCTTCTCCAGAAAGTCTGCCTGGAGGCGGGGATCCGGGCTCTTCGACAGGCTGGCCAAACTGTCTGTGAATGTGGAAGGTAATTTGTTGCAAACGTTTTCAATGTCTTCCCTGGAAATTTCCTGTGCCAGATTTTTGTATGTCTTTTTGGGTTAATTTTTGATAATTTACATCCTCTTACTGATCCTTTTGTTGTTGTTGTTGAGATTTTCAAATTTATGAGCATTCAAGTCGAACAGAGAATTCTCTTGAAATTTCGATACCTGCTTCTCTGGAGATATGCCCCACCCCTTTGTTCGTCGTCTTGTCTGAGCTCACATTGCTCACCCCTGACAGCAGGATATCTGTTTAATGTCCTTTCATATCAACACCTCTTCCTTTCACTCACTGGTTTTAATCTTTTCTCCTGTTTCCTGAATTGTTCCCTCCCTTCCTCTGTCTTGTTTTCTCTATTTTCTTCTTCCTGTATTTCCTATTTAGATTTGCTGTAGTTTCCCTCCCAATTTTGGGGACCAAATGCTCAGTTCACTTATTGTCATTCATTTATTCAAGGCCACGATTCTGCTAAGTATAACTGTGACCCCGTCTCTTTTTTTTTTTTTTTTTTTGCTGAGGAAGATTAGCCCTGAACTAACATCTGTCCCAATCTTCCTCCACTTTCTATGTGAGTTGCCACCTCAGCATGGCTGACAGGCGGCGTAGGTCTGCACCCGGGATCTAAACCCAAGAACCCAGGCTGCTGAAGTGGAGCGCATCAAACTTTACCACTAGGCCAGGGGGCCAGCCCCTCATCTCATCACTTTTGACATGTGTACTCTAAACGGTCAGCAGGTAAAGGTCTGGTTTCTCCTCTGATGTAAGAATTCCTGAAGAGAGTCTACCTTCCAAGTGGCTGAGGCGTTTGCTTTTCATTTCAACCCTTCCCAGCTGTCTTGTAGTTCCAGTACCTTGCGGGCAGAGACAGTAACCCGTACCGTTGATGTGTCTGGATTTAACGGCTCACGACAGCGACAGGTGATGCAGGGCAGTGTGACAGACCTGAAGGCAAGGCGTTCACCGCGTCATTCAGTGAGTTACCCAAAGGCCAATGTCCGAGCACCCACAGCGGAGCCTCTGCCAGTCTCCCAGCCGCTGCTCGAGACCATCCCGTGGGGGAGGCCGGCGGTGTGGTCTAGTCCGAGTCTGAAGGCTGAGAACCAGGGACGCCGGGATGCAAGTCCCTGTCTGCCAGGAGGAGAAGGAGAGATGACGCCTTGGTCCCATCAGCGAGGCAGGAGAAACGGGATCAGTTCCCCGTGCCTCCCCTTTTGTTCCATTCAGGCCCTCAGTGGGCTCAGCGGTGCCCACCGCGCTGGGGAGAGCGTCCGCCTCACTGAGCCCGCCGACTCAGATGCGACCTCCTCTGGAAACACCTCTCACAGGCAGCCAGGAAGGATGTTCAACCTGGGGCCCGCACGGCCAGTCGAGCTGACACGTCAAGCTGGCCAGCACGTCTTAGTTTTGTTTGCGTTCGAAGTGAACCGTCCCTTTCCTGAATAGCTTTAGGTTTCCTGGAGTTTCCACTTCCCTTTCCTTTTTGTTGTTGTTCACAAAAGCAGCATTTACCTCCACCTTTTCATAAAGAGCATCCAGCTTCTCTGGCGATTTTCTCCTGAAAGCATTCTTCTTCGAGCTCTCTGGAATGAGCCTCCACTCTAATTGGGAGCGGCTACTTTTGAGGCTTGCCGCTGAGTGGTCCTTTTCATCACACAGTCGTCCCCCCTTATTCGTGGGGGACACGTTCCAAGACCCCCAGTGGAGGCCTGAAACCGTGGACAGACAGTATGGACCCTACAGACACGGTGGTTTTTCCTGTACGCACACACCTACAATAAAGCTTCACTCATAAATCAGGCACAGTAAGAGATTAACAACAGTAACTAATGGTAAGACAGGACAATTATAACAAATACTGTAATAAAGGTGATGTGAAAGCGGCCTCTCTAAATGTCCTACTGTACTGCACTCGCCCTTCTCGTGATGGTGAGATACGCAATGCCCACGTGACGAGATGAAGCGAGGGGAGGACACAGCGTGAGGCTACTACCGACCTTCAGACGATAGTTCAGGAGGAGGGTCCTGCAGCCGCGACGATGTCCGTGGCTGGACGTCAGGGGCAGACTGTGTTGATGGCTGGGGATCCAACAAGAGGTAATTCACGTCCCAGGTGGGGCAGAGCGGCACGGCGTGAGATTTCATCACGCTACTTGGAATGGCATGCGATTCAAAACAAGAATTATTTCTGGAATTTTCCATTTAATATTTCTGGACCGTGGTTGACCGTGGGTCACTGAAACTGTGGAAAGTGAAACTCCAGATAAGGACGGACTACTGTATTCTTGGATTTACAAGGTATTTTTTTCTTAGATCCCTTGTTTTTCTCTTTCTTAGATGTTTTTCCCATTTTGCTAGAGTATCCTCATATTTTTTTTTTTCCTCTCCAGAAACATACATTGGAGATAAATCCTCTGAATCCTTGAATATCGGAAAACTATCACTTTGTCCTAATGCTTCATTAATATTTGGTTGGATAAAAATTCCATGGTGGGGGGGGTTCTGTTCACTCCACATCCCAACACCCAGAACAGTGCCTTTACACACTCAAACAACGTTTGTTGAGTGAATATTTTCTAGACCTTCAAGTTAATATTTGATTTTGTACTTACTGAATACTCTACACGTATTAATAAAGCTTATTATTTATATCCTCTTATGTTCTCCGCATTTTTACTTTCTCTCAGTTGCTTTATTTTCTCATATAGATTATTCTCTTTTATGCTGTTTATTTATTTCCCTCAAAAGTTTGATAACGGTTGTTCACTCAAGTTTGAGAATAAAAATCTCGGTTGATTAATACAGGCAGGTTGTATGGTTTCTCCTGCCTGTTCCTTGGCTGCGCCTCTGATTCCGGGAGAGCCTGGAGGGAGAGCCCTGTCCAGCCAGGACTCAGATCCCCTTCTAGACAAAGAGTCCAGAGGTGCAGCTGGGTCCTTGCCCGGCCGTCGGGACAGGCAGGGGGCCCTAACCACACACAGGGCTAAGCCAGCCTCACCCTGGTGAGACCCCTGCAGAGGAAGCAGCTGGCTTCTCCCTAGATGTCACAGGGTCATGGGACGCCATGGCATTATTAGGAGTTCAACATACCCCTGGAAGCACCATTTTCTCGTGTTACTGATTCTCCGCGTGCGGCCAGGGCCTTATGCTCTTACATTACGCTCTGAGGTTTCTGCACTGGTTCCGTCAGGGTCTGCGGTGGCTGTCACTAGCTCGCCTCCTCTCCCTCCGGCCCCTGCCTGGGCTGCAGTGAGCCCCTGCAGGTCACCGAGCTGTCACTGAGCTCGTTCAAAGCCACTGTGTTTCAAGCAGCCAGAGCCAGGGTTTTGGGGGCAGAAGGAGGGGACCTGTTCAGGCACAACCGGTGGGGAATCTCTGACCGTAATGGGACTGAATCTTTCATGAGTAAATGGATAATGTTGATATCACGTTATCGGCCTTTGCAATCCCATTACTTCTCTGCAATGAGGTCAAAAAGAGGATTACTGTTGAAGGGTACTTACAATTCAAAATTGCAACATTTTGCATTAAAACTAGAAACGGTCAATTAACTAGCTGAAAAAATAAGACACTAATAGTACAAATATATTTTATATTTTAAGCTGAAGTGCCATCTTTAGCAAAAATGGAGAAAATAAAGCAAAAAGAAAATTGCTAGCCTGAGGTTCCAAACTAACCATCTGCTTTTTCTGGGGCAGAATGCCCCGAATGGTCCCGAGAGCACAGTTCTGTGAGCCCACACTGCTGTGGGGCTGGCACAGCGAGGACATTATCTTTCCGGGATTGCAAAACAAGAACTAGGGCAACGAGTCAATCACAGGCCGTGGAGCAGAACCCGATGAGAGCAGGAGCAGCCTGGCTGGCACCGAGAGTCCGTCTGCTGTGGTGAATTAAGTGCGCTCCATCAGAGCTTTTAGAGCAAAAGGCGGAGGAACTGCGAATTGGCCCAATAACTGACGCGAGCAAAGAATGCAGCAAACTCAGCCGGCGCTCAGTTTTTCCCGTTTCCCTCTGAAAGACATTTCTGCGGTTCCTCGCCATTCATGAAGTAGACACACAACGAACGGTAACAGATATTTACCCATCACAGAAGCTATGAGTCATTTGCCAGTTGACCAGGAAAAGGTGTAGTTTACAACCTCAACTCAACCGGCGCTTCCTCTGCAGGTGAACAAAGACGTGAGGAGGAGGTGACGTGGGAGGCAGCCTGGTCCAGATGGTGAGGGCGGCCCAGGCCTCGGGGGCCCCTCCGTGTCTGTGGACGCCCCCCCAGGCTCCAAAAAGCTGTGAACAACCTGTCATTTAAGCTGAGAGAAGACAGCCTTTGAGATGGTCATTCTGATTTTTGTTAAAAGAGGCCACCAGGGAGCTGAGAATAAAGGGCACCAGTGGAGCGAGAGGGGCATTGGCGAGGACCGAGGAGGCAGCAGGGACCCCCAGGGGTCACAGCCTCCCGCAGGCTCAGACCTGCCCCATCCTGCTTGCTCATCATCCCGGACAGGGTTCCCAGGCCTTGCACGCAGAACCCTCAGCCAACGAAGACTTCCTCCTTAGACAAGAACTCGGGGTTTGAAAACACCAACTGAGACCTCTGGGCTCTGCTCAGAACTTCCTGAGAGGATGGAGAAAACGCACAATAAAGGCTAAAACTGAGGAAAATCTCTGATGAAGACTCAGTTATCCACATCAAAGCGTTCACAGTAATAAGCAGGAAAAAAGGAAAACCAGCCACACACTTGGGCTTCCTCCATTGAAATTTCCAAATTTTAAGCGAAAGCGACAAATTTAATGCTACCGGAGAGAGAACAAAAATGGGGTCCCTAGACAGGAGAGAAAATCGAGGCGGCCCTGACGACAGAAGGCGACGAGGGTACCTACCCGGAGTCTGAGGGGGACAGAGCTGGACGCGTGCGGGCCGTCAGACACGGTGCCCAAGGAGGCAGCGTCGAGACACAGAGCTTTCTCCCAAAAGCCAAACAAAAACCCAACCAACAGACAGCTCTACTCTGCCTCCTAAATTAAGGATGCATTCCAGCAAAATGGAAAACAAATCCGGACACAGAATGAGAGGGGTGCCTGTGACGCGGAGGACGACAGGGAAACGGCTGGCCCCTCCGTCTGTCTGAACAACTGCTGATCCTGGGGCTGAGGGGCTATTAAAGGGATTTTTGAAAGAGTTTCTAACACGATGACGCCAGAATCTAGAAGGATGAGAGTGGAAAGAAAGTAGAGGAAAAACCAGCCTGAGGTTTTAGCTTTTCTTGGGTGGGGATCCTTATGAATACCAATTAATTCTTGATGCTGAAATGTTTTTTCAAGTGGTTTAAATATATTTGTTCAGAAATTAAGCGTAACTACCTGGTAAAGTAGCAGCAAGACACAGGACTCCCAAACCACCCGAGAGGAAAAGAGAAAGAGACAATTTAGTCAACAAGAGTAAGCGGAGGAAAAACAGAAGTCGTAATGGGCAAAAAGTGGAGGAGACGAAAGGAAGATGACTTTGTACACTGGCTCCAACCCAGCCCTCTCGCCCTCGGGTGGCCGTTCTGCTCCAGAAGGACATGTGGCACGGTCACTCCCTCTTCAGACCCTGGGCAGGAGAGAACCGACTTTACCCCTTGGCTCCTCTCCCCGTGTCCCCGATGCCTAGTCTGACCTGGAAAACACACAGCTCACCCTCATCCACAGTCCTCTCTCCCTCTCATTTAAGGCTTCGCAATCTTGACACCAGAGCCAGCTCTTTACCAACTATTACAAACAGGCAGGTGCTCTCCACGCGCAGGGCGTATGGGTGTCCTGTGCTGGCATGCCAGCAGCATCCCCTCACCGCACGTCTCTGAGTCCTGTACCATCTTCCCGGAGAGCCCCCCTCAGCCTGGATCCATCAGGATCTGCTCCCCTGCTGGCGTGGAACCAGCAGAGTGGGGGCCTCACCCCAGGGCAGCCGGTGCCACATGGGCCTAGAGCCAGGGTGTGGGGACAGGCGAGCACCGTCTCTCTCCCTGAGTTCTCTCGGGTGCCTGCACAGCGAGCTGGGCCACGGAGAGACGCAGACTCCGGGGCCAGTGGATGTGAATCAGAGCGGGAACTGTTCTGAACCCTGCAGGTGCCGACTCTGAAACTCAGCTGGAAAGAGGACGGGACCGAGCTCGAGGGGCCCCCTCCCAGGGCCAGCGAGGGCGTCACGGGGGCGCTCACGGCCAAGGCTCAAACCTCTCACAGCTCACCACCAAGAGCCTTCCTTACAGTAAAAACACACTTTTTACGCTGAAATGAACATGCGATTGTTCTCATCTTAACTTTGAGAGCATTAACATTGCTCAGTCTTTTACTAAAGTCTGTCTCGAGTTGCTTCAGTTTGGGGTAATCTTGTTTTAGTTAATTCCGTCATTCTCTGTGCTGCATTCATGTCCATTTTTGTTCCTCCCTTAGGGTACCACGGTTCTCTGGGTGCTGTCACACATCCTTCTCTTTAACACGGGAACGATCTGTGACAATTGTGCATTGAACTGTGATAAACACGCCACGCACGCACAGCAAGAGGACCAGAAGGAAACACCCAATGTCCTGGCTGCTCCACAGTCGGGGTCACTTGTTAGACGGAAGACCTCTGTTTTAAGAAAGTTTGAGGGCTGTGCCCTGGGCCCACTCGAAAGGAGTGTGAGCTCCCAAGTCTATTAAGACATCACTCTCTCCCCTCCAGACTTGTCCCGATTGATTCCTTTTCTCTGGTAATCCTCGAGAGTATCTCCCTTAGACTTCAGCTCTCTGGGCAGCCCGACTTTGGGCTGGTCCACCGAGGGAGAGCATCCAGCCTCCCTCCACTTGGCCCCGTGGCTCGCCCGCGTCCCTCTGTGCTGTGCCCTGCTGACCTCGTGGGAGTGCCCTCCCGCGTCTTCTCCAAAGATACTTGCTGTGTCGATGTGAACACTCTTCCAGGAAAAACAACAACAAAACCCCACGGTTTCCAAAACAAACCATTGATCCACAGTAAGATATTTCAAGTAGTTTGCGTTTGGAAATAGACTTTGATGGCAGAGTGGCGCTGTCTACTGGCTGAGCATGCGAGGAACACTCCGCTTCCTGAAACTCGAGTGCTGTGCTGTATTTCGTAGAATTCTAACACACTCGTCCAGAAGGACCAAGCAGGGCACCGGGTCCGCTCCCCCTCACGAGGCAGACAAAGAAACCGTGGCACAGAAGCTGCCAGTCAGGTGGAGCTACAACACGGCCTGGCCTCCCGGCTCTGACCCAGGCTCTTGGCTGCCCACCGGTTGGCACAGATGGCCAGGGGCAAGCATGCTGCCAAAACCGCATGGTTGTGTGCTGTAGGCTTTTGGGATGAGAGCGGTATTAGGGAGGGAGAACGAAGAGTAGATCCTTTTATTTTGTTGTAGACTTCACATTTTCAACAAACTTATATTGGCATCGATGACTTTGAGGTTTTTATCTTGCAAATGCTGTTTTTCAGTATCTTCTTATAGCTATCCATGTACTTCATATACACATGATATAATAAAAAATAATTTGCCCTATAAATGAGCTCTCTTTTCAGTATCTTAGAATATTCCTTTAGCAAAATGATCCTCTCTTTTCAGACTTTAGTTATGGGTGCAACGCAGCTTAGACTGTACCATTCAACAAGGCACTGATCAGCACTATTTTGGAGCATCTCCCATGTGCCACGTATTTCTCATTCAGTGTTTTCAGTGTCTGAAACTATAAAAGCCAGGTGACAGCTGAAATTAAACACAGCACTCTTCTCTCAAACGTAGAACACAGAGACCAAATAGGGGAAACTATTTTCCTAGTCATGAGAAATTCATAAGCCAACACACAACAAAAATCTCATGCTTATCTTGTATCTTCCAGTGGAAGTTCAAAAGACGTGGATGCTACAATTGCAACTTACCCACCATCAAGTTTTATCAGAGGCTACGGGTTTTTTTCTTAAAAAACAATGCGTTGTTAGGGAGTTGTAAATTTTGATCTGAAATAACTTCTGTTTTTCCCCATTCCTACTTGATTTATGTACTCTAAGAGACATGCTTTCAAATACAATTCCACACTGCTTTTCTCCAGTTAAGACGTGCGAGTACCCAAGCACCACAGGACAAGGCAGAGCACACGCACACCCAAGGCACACGTGTTAGTGTGGGATTATGGTTTTAGTTCTGAGCTTAAAAGAAGTAAAACGATATTTTCAAAAGGATAAAAATACCTTAACTGTGTCCTTTTAAATAAGGGTGAACTGAGAAGTTGTGACTTTCGAATTCAAAAGCTCTTGTTCCCTTTACTGTTAGCCATGAAATTCTAAAAGAAAACAACAAACAAACCAGTAACACAGGGCGAGTGCAAGACACCACTGGAAGGTCACCTGCTTGTGACGGGCACACACGTTCACACCACTGAAACGTCGCCCGCCCATCACGGGCACACACGCTCACACCGCTGAAACGTCGCCCGCCCGTCACGGGCACACACGCTCACACCACTGAAACGTCGCCCGCCCATGATGGGCACACAAGCTCACACCACTGAAACGTCATCTACCCGTTACATGCACACATGCTCAAACCACTGAAACGTCATCTACCTGTCCCAGGCACACACGCTTATACCACTGAAACATCGCCCACCGTCACGGGCACATTTCGGTTACCTTGCCAACAACCTAGGAGCATCCTAGGCTCCCCCAGGAGCGTGGCATCACGTGCCTGCAGTGGGCAGGCTCTGTGGTGGCCGCACAGCACTGTGACAGCAGGCCGGGCAGCCCAGGCCACGCCTGCTAGCTGTCCGTCTCTGCGGCTGCGGCAGGACTTGCTCACGTTAGCATGAGTGAAATAAAACACGGAGGCGCCCAGTCTGGGCTGTAGTTTCTCTGTGAAGAGCAAGGTTTTCAGCCAGTCAGAGAGCCATCCTGCGAGGCACTCACTGAAAAGCCCTCAGGCCCCGAGGCTGCGCCTTTCGTCCTGTGAGAAGGGCCCAGACTTCTCAGGGCAGCTCCCCCACCGCACTTTACTCGGGAACCTGGAGGTCGCAGGACAAGGTTCCCACAAGAGATGGAGCAAGCAACTCAGAGATACTTGCCGCTGAGCAGGGGCTTGTTGAGGGTGTAGAGAGGGGGCAGGTCCTCGATGTTCGAGATGCGCTGGTACATGGCCCTGGAGAGATGGTCCCCGTGGTAGAGGCTGCCCAGAATGATGCTCGAGAAGTAAATTGGCTCCACGAAGATGCTGAGCAGGGATCCCTGGATGCCCACCACATTCCACCTGGAGGAGAGGAGACACGCCCTTCAGTGAGGGAGGAGAGGGGACCCCCCTTCAGCGAGGGAGGAGAGGGGATGCCCCTTCAGCGGGGGAGGAGAGGGGATGCCCCTTCAGTGGGGGAGGAGCGCCCATCTTGAGCCTAACACCAACTGGTACAGCACCCAACAGCCTGTTTATGTCGACCAACTGAAAAAGAGAGTGATTAAAAATAACTGACTTAGGGGGCCGGCCTGGTGGTGCGGTGGTTAAGTTCGCAGGTTCTACTTCTGCGGCCGGGGGTTTACCGGTTCAGATTCCAGGCACAGACCTACGCACTGCTCATCAAGCCATGCTGTGGCAGGCGACCCACACAGAACAGAGGAAGATGGGCACGGTTGTTAGCTCAGGGCCAGTCTGCCTCAGCAAAAAGAGGAGGATTGGTGGTGGATGTTAGCTCAGGGCTAATCCTCCTCAAAACAAAACAAAACAGAACAAAACAAAAATATCTGACTTAGCAGTTTAGAATTTTAAAGAGAAAAATCTATTTAAAAATTTTAAGCTGTGGGACAATCTTCACCATTATGTTTCCTACGATGACACATTTACTGAAGATTAGTTCTAAAAAGGTATCAATGAGCCACATTTCTTGTGAGAAAAAGCAAAAGGGACAGCAAATATTTTATGACTTCTAATAAAAATGGCAGCTCTAAAAGCGTCCTTGAAACAGTGACCTGGCTGTTTCCTCTCCTGTGTGACAAGTCTGCATCCAGCTGAGCGGACCACGTGGAGGCGAGAATCAGCCCGGATGCCAGGGCCGTGCCCCCCACCCGCCCCGCGGGGGGCTGGCAGTGGTGACCCGGCCCTGACTGCACTGGGCGGGGGTGGGAGGCGACAGCATCTGCTCAGCCATGTTTATTACACTAACCACTCACACCACTGACCATCTGGGGTCGTTTCAACTCTAACACAGACGCCGTCTCACAGCCACTGCTCTCTTTCTGAGCCCCACGAATGACAGGAGACACGCTCCGCACAGCTTGGGGGGTCTGCGTCCGAGCGCCCACAGCGCTGGCGCTAAGTCCAAGGGGCCGGGAAGACACGGCCCCTGCACCCCTGGAGCCAGCCTGCGGTCTGGATGCGGGACGTGCAGGAAAAAGGCGAACACGTGAATCAAGGATTATAAATTGAGGAGAAACCAATTTGAGGGAAAGCAGGGTTCCATGAAAAACAGTGAGGGGTGCCAGCTTCTAGAAAGCTCCTTGGGGGTCACCCTGATGCTGAGCCCCAGAAGGCGGCTGTGAGGCAGACGGAGGGAGGCAGGCCCAGCCCAGACCCAGGAGGAGGTGTAGTGGGAGGTGGGGGACGAAGCCAGAGGAGGCAGGGGCTGGCTGTCCTCGAGGGCAGCGGGAGCTGCTGGGGGCGTCCGGCAGGGCAGTGGCCCGCCTCAGTGAGTGGAGGTGTCCTCAGGAGGGGGACTGACCAGGTCCGCCCTGTCGGCAGTGAACCGATGATGGTGCAGCCTTGTGTGGAGGCAGGGACCACAGGCAGGGCCCGAGAGAGCCCCCGCAGCAGCAGCCCCGGGCAGACGTCGGTAGGGACAGGGGGAGAGGCCGATTTCAGTAGCATTCTGGGCTGAGGTCTGGGGGGCTGGCAGGACTTGGGAGAGGACTGTAGGGTGGGAAGGGTGAGGCCCAGGCTCTGGCCTCAGAGCCCCCTCCTGGTACCCACTCTCTCTGCACTGGCCACCGGCTCCACCTCCATGGCGCCCTCAATTGTATCTCGGGATCTTGTGGAAGGGGGTGGAAGGTGGTGCCCAGGGGGCCAGTGCTGGTAAACGGGGTAGGGCAGAGCAAACAGCATCCACATGTACCCAGCCCAGACCCCTGACCCACCCAGCTCTGTCTTCTGTTGCTCAGGTCAAACCCGCGGAGTCACGCTCGCCAACTCGCTCCCTGTCGCCCACCAGTGGCCAGCACACCTGTGGGACCGCCTTTCAGAACAGATCCAGGAGCTGCTTCTTGCTAGTGCCTCCCCACCCACTTCATGGTCCCTCACTAGGAGACCCGGCCCCGACTCCCAGTGGCACATCCCTGGATGGCCACTAAGAGACCTGTGAGCACACAGGCCAGGCCAGCTCACTCTGCACACACCCTCCAACGCTGCCCATCTTCTCTTGAGAAAGAGCCATCATCCCAAGGGCCGGCTGGCCTGTCTGGCCTGGTCACTCCTCCCGCACTCCCCCCGCAACCCCCCCATGTCCGGGCCATGGGGGCCCCTTGCTGCTCCCCCACAGCCTCTGCCCTCAGCCCCTGCAGCCCGGAACAGGGTCCCCAGGCGGCCCCTGGCCACGGCCCCCAGCCCTCTGTCTCTGCGGATGTCCCTCTTGGTGCCCCCCCAAGTCCCCCGTGCTAACTTCCTACATAACTTATGGGTCTGTTTGTCATTACCTGTCCCCCAGCAGCATGCAGCCCCCACGAGCAGAGACTCTGTTTATTCACTGATAAACCCCAGAAATTACACCACGAACTGGGTACACACAGATCAATAAACCCGCTGAAAGACAGACCCTCCAATTCCTACAACAGGCCCTTCCCTACCCCTCAAAAGGGAATAAAATAGGTTTTCCCATCTTAGAAAAAAAGCTTGAAAGGATTCAGTGCCTATGGAACCACAGGGCACCCTTCTTATGCAAATTCAGAAGGCAGTCTGCGGTGTAGCCCATCTTTCAGCTGCAGTCACCCTCCTGGGGCCAACTTTAAAACAGTGATCTTGCAGAAACCCATATTTGTGACGAGTCGTTAATTCTGAACACATGCTTCGTAAGAGAATTCCAGCAGCCGCGATTGCTCTGTGGAGGCCCTGGGTGGGCAATGGTCTGGCATGCTGCCACTTCTGCTGATGGGCTCCGGCCAGCAAGCCTCACAGGGGGCGTGAGGACCGGACTTCACAGGAGGGGAAATGATGGCTGATGGTGAGGGGCTGTGCTGATGCAGCCAATGCCCCCACTGAACCTCTGCGAAGACAGGATACCTGGCACAGGTGCCGCCACTGTCCACTCCCGTCTCCCTGCCTGGCCCTGGCTCCAGGGGAGGGTACAGGGGTCCACAGCAGTCTCCCTGGGAAAGCGGGCTGGAGACCCCAGAAAGAACCACACAGGAGCCGGACGGGCTCATCTCATGCGCTGTGCTCGGCACCCGGCCACTTTCTCTCTCCTCTTCCTCATGTGTTATTTCTTGGAGCACAGGGTTCAGAGCAGCGTCACACCACGTCCCCTGATCCAGCGTCCCTCAGTGGCCACAGCCTCCATCAGGGCGCACCTGAGCCCCCCTTCCCACCGCGAGCTGCCCCCTCCCACCGTCTGAGTCTCTGCCTACACAGTGAGGTGGTGGATCCCACTACACAGCTCTGAATAAACAAAACATCTGTCCTCGGGGTGGGGTGGGGGGTCTCTGCTTCCTCCCACAGCCCCACGCAGCGAGCACAGAGGCTGCGGTCATTGGAACTGAGGCCTCTGCTCCGCCCGCGGCCCAGCGCCCTCACTGCTCCCCACTCGGCCATGCCCTCATCACTGTCCCCTCGCAGCCTTCTGGAGCTGCCTTTGCCACCAAACTGCCCACCAGTCAGACAGGCAGCACCTGGTGACCCGGCAGCAGAGGGTCCCTGCCCCTCTAGTCCACCATGACCCTCCCTCCTATGCCTGCCCCTGCCCCTATCCCGGGTCCCTCCAGCTGGGCAGTCTGTGGACGAGGCTCTGTCCCTCTGAGGGAGCCAGGCCAGCCTCACCCGGCACCTGCCCCCTGGCCTTCTCTGGGGGCCATGCAGGACTCTTCATGCCTGGGCGGGCAGGGGCCTGCGGCCAGCGGGCAGTGCTCTGGCCGCCGATGCTATTCCTAGAGCTCAGCTTTTCTGGCCATATGGCCACCGTGGCGGGACATCAGGTGACAAGCCCTTTCATCACACCTGGTTTATGCTGAGGTGACTCTCGGAGGACAGGGGCTGGTGGCTGGGGAATCAACCCCGTGACCAGAGGATGGAGAGTTCAGCCCCACCCAACTCGGGGAGGAGGGGGCCTGGGGACAAGTCAATCACCACGAACAAGGACTGACGTAATCCATGACGGAAACCTGTGAAACGACCCCTGACCCACGGGCTCCGGGGCTTTGGGTCAGCGAGCACATCACGATGCTGGGAGGGCGGCATGTCTGGAGAGGGCACGAAGCACCACACCCCATACCTTCCCTGTGCACCTGTTCCAGCCAGTTGTTCCTGGGTCGTGGCCTTTATAATAACCTGGTAAATGTATGTAGACTGTTTTTCTCGAGTTCTGTGAGCTGTTCTAGTAAATTACTGAATCCGAGGAGGGGTCGTGGGAACCCTTGACGTGTAGCCACGTCAGGGAGAAGCGTGGGGACTCTGGGCACCCAATCCGGGCAGCTGGCATCTGAAGTGGGGGCAGTCATGAGGGACTGAGCTTCCAGCTGCGGGGTCTGTGTGCCTTGACCGTGGGACACGGGCCGGGGTCGCGGACAACTGGAGAGCTGCGTGGCTGGGAACGTGGAGGGTGGGCGCGGGCCGGGGGGCTGTCCCCAGTGTCGTCCCTTCCAGGAGCGGCGGTTGCTCCTTTTCTCCTGGCGCATCTTTGCTTTTTCCTTGAGATAACACGTCAGCACACAGGGAAGGGCACGGGTCAGAGCGCTGGTGTCCGTGAGTCCTTACGTGCGCAAAGCCCCATTTCAACGAGACACAGACCATCCCACTGCCCCCGGGAAAGCCCCTGCCGGTTCCTGCCTCTGCGTCGTGTGAAAACAGGCATTCGCTTTACAGCCCGGGTCCTCACCTCTTGGTGATTACGAGTCAGAATCTCGCTCCCCAGTATGTAGCTTTTCTTCCCACTATATCTATGGGGGTTTTGGCAAGTAAGTTTTAAAATTTCGATTTAGTCAAATTTATTCATGTTTTCCTTTATAATTTGGGCTTTCTGTGCCTAGTTTAAGACAACTGCCTAAATGTAGGCCACAAAAACAGCAGGGACCACTCGCCACATTCAGGTCCTCCCTGCTCGGGAAGGTGCTGTTGGGCACTGTAGAGACAGGCTCACAGACAGCCCACGGTTCCAGGGCCGCTCGGCCCCTCCCCGAGTCTCACACAGCAAACTGTCGGTTGCAGCCCCATGTTCCTTTCCTTCTTCTGAGCAACTGAGCCTCCATCCTACTCCAGACTGCA
This sequence comes from Equus quagga, assembly GCF_021613505.1. Lineage (NCBI taxonomy): Eukaryota > Metazoa > Chordata > Mammalia > Perissodactyla > Equidae > Equus > Equus quagga. The sequence continues at coordinate 39,695,342 of NC_060287.1, read as the reverse complement.
ACGTGCAGGCCGGCCAGCCCGGCTCCCTTCATGGCAAGAGGCGGCCCTGCGCCAGGCTCTGACGATGACACCATGTGACGAGGCCGGATGGGAGGCACGCCCGCCTGGCCCTGCTGCTGCCTCGAATCCAGACCTGACACCTGGGATGTGGCTGTCTCCAGGTGCTGTGGAGAGCTGGAGGACAGAGGAAACTTCCCGGAGGGTGCGGGGAGATGGAGCCTGGGTTTTGGGTGACCGTGGACCCGCCCCAGCAGCTCTGGACGACCTGCGTGTGAACTCACTCCTCCTTGGGAGAGACGTGAACTCCCATCCAGCTCACGTTTCCTCTTGGATCCAGGCACACCTAACCTCAAGTGGGCACCATACGTCGTCAGTCTCTTTCCAGATCGGGACCCTGTTTTGCTACCCTCCTACCAATCACCACTCAGGTTTCTATTGATACTTTTCCATTTGAGTGCTGGATTAGATCTCCAAGTGCTGTGAAAAATGAGATTTTGGTTAAAGTTACATTAAAGTTATAGATTTAGAAGGACTGGATCAAACCATTAAAAGCACACTCCAGGATTTGGTGTGAGCATGTCGTTTCATAATTGAGGATGGCTTGTCGCTGGCCTTCCTTCACTGTCCTTGTCTGGTCTGGGGATAAAGGTGGCAGAAATCCCACAAAACGAGCAGAGGAAATTTCCCTATTTTTCTGATCTGTAGAAAAGATCATAAAAAGGGGTTACTGGCCCCCAAACATGCAGAGAACTCACATGAAAGCCATCTGAGCGAGCTGTGGAAAAGCCTCCTCCTCCACAGCCACCTCCTTTCTTTCAATTTCCTCCAATTATTTCTCTCCTGGGAGTGGAGTGATTGGCTTAATATTTTTAATGACTATAATTCTATTCAAAGCTTCTACCTATACTTGAGTCAATTTTAGGAATGTACATTTTTCTAAAAAATTCTTAATTTCAGGGGCTGGCCCCGTGGCCGAGTGGTTAAGTTCGCGCGCTCCGCTGCAGGCGGCCCAGTGTTTCGTTGGTTCGAATCCCGGGCGCGGACATGGCACTGCTCATCAGACCACGCTGAGGCAGTGTCCCACATGCCACAACTAGAAGAACCCACAACGAAGAATACACAACTATGTACCGGGGGGCTTTGGGGAGAAAAAGGAAAAAATAAAATCTTAAAAAAAAAAAAAAAATTCTTAATTTCACCTGGTTTTAAAACATGTTGGTAGCAAAGTTGTCTACAATTCTCCATTTTAACCATCCTCTTTGCGACTCCTCATAAGGCTTGGCCGTGCCTTCTCTGTGTTCTTGGTCACACTCGCCAGCGTTCGTCGATCTCACAATCCGTTTCAAAGAACTAACCCTAGTTTTGCCACTACTCGCTGTGTCTCTGCTGCCTTTGAACATAATGACTGCTCCATGCTGTGTCCTTCTGCTACTTCTCTGGGTTTCTCTCTCATCCTCGTCCTAACTCACCAGCTGGGTTGCTTTCCGCCATTTACCTATGACCACTTCCTAGTGGCCACTGTGAGCCCTTCTCCTGGTCATCACTGAGGTACAAAAGACACAGGACACACTGCATGGATGTAAAGCACACAACTTGGCAAGTCGTGAACTATGCACATGCCCACGAGCCCCCCACAGAGGTTTCCTCACACCTTGTTCCCAGTGCCCCTTCTTGCTGAGGCCCCCACCTCTGGGCAACTGCTGGTCTGCTTCCTGTCATGCAGATCGGTTTGTATTTTCTAGAAATTTGTAGAAATGGAGTCACAGGGTAAGCACTCTTTTTTGTCGGGTTTCTTTTACTCTGCACACTTATTTTGAGATTTCTCTATGTTGTATTGCGTATCACGGTTCCTTTTTTTTTTGTGAGGAGGACTGGCCCTGAGCTGACATCCGTTGCCAATCCTCCTTTTTGCTTGAGGAAGATTTTGCTTGAGGAAGTCTCTGAGCTAACATCTGTGCCCATCTTCCTTTATTTTGTATGTGGGATGCCTCCACAGCATGGCTTGATGAGCGGTGTGTAGGTCCGTGCCTGGGATCCAAACCTGTGAACCCTGGAGACAGCCGAAGCAGAGCGTGTGAACTTAACTACTACGCCACTGGGCTGCCTCCCTGCTTTTCTCTGTCTGAGTAGTATTCCACTATACAGAGGTACCGCCCTTGTTTATCCACGTACCTACTGATGGCCGTTTGGATTGCTTTGGGTTTTTGACGACTACAAAGAAGGCTTCCCTGAGCTCTCACGGATGTGTCTGTGTGGACACATGCTTTCAATTCTCTTGGGAAACATCCTGGAGTAGATTGGCTGGGGCAGCTGGCAGACACATCTTTGACTTGCTCAGAAACTGCCCAACTGTCCTCAGAAGTGACTGCACTGCCTGCACACCCTCAGAGGGCACGGCTTCACCCTCTGCAGCACTGCCGACACTGCATGGCCGCCCTGCCCACCTTAGCACCCTGACGGCTGTGCCCAGCCTTCTCATTTGCATCCCCCTAGTGAGTAGTAGTGTTGAGCATCTTTCTCTGTGCATAGTTGACATCTTTTTTGGTGAAGGATCCATTCAAATACTTTGCCCATTTAAAAGAATTGCTTTTCCTTCTTGTTGAGTTTTGAGAGTCTTTATATACTGTGGATACAGGTCCTTTATCAGGTATATGATTTGCAAATATTTTCTCCCAGTTGGTGACTTTATTTCTCATTCTTTTAACAGTATCTTTCAAGGAAGTAATTTTTAATTTGATGAGGTCCAATTTATCAATTTCTCCTTTTATGGAGAGTGCTTTTGGTGTTGTATCTAAGAAACTGTCTACCCCAATTGCCAGGATTTTCTTTTGTTTTCTTCTAGAACATTTACACATTGAGGTCTATGACCCATTTTGAGTTGATTTTTGTATGTGGTGCAAAATATGAAGTTCGTTTGTTTGTTTTTCACACAGGGACATCCAATTGTCCCAGCAGCACTTATTAAGGAGACTATCCTTCACTGAGTTGGCTTTGAGCCTTGGTCAAAAATCAGTTGTGACTGACAATGAACAAACAGAATTTGAAATTAAAAACACAATACCGTTTACATTAACACCTCCAAAAATTAAATACGTAGGTATAAATCTAACAAAATACAAACAAGACCTATGTGAGGAAAACTACAAAACTGATGAAAGAAATCAAAGAACTAAATAAGTGGAGAGCTATTCCATGTTGATGGGTGGGAGGACTCGACACTGGCAGGACACGTCAGTTCTTCCCCAGCTGATCCATGGATTCAGTGCAAATCCACTCAAAACCCCAGCAAGTTGTGTTGTGGATACTGACAGACTGATCCTAAAGTTCACATGGAGAGGCGAAAGACAAAGAGCAGCCAACATGGTGTCGAAGGAGAAGAACAAAGTTGGAGGACTGATGCCACCTGACCAAGGCTTACTATAAAGCTACAGTAATTGTGATGTGATGATTTACAAAAAATGTGTATTTGGTCATTCAGATAATCAAATACATATATTTCTCATATGTATTTGGTCATTGTCCAGTTTCTGGCTCACAGCTCCTAATAGCCTTGGAATTTCTAAGTGATGAGAGCCATAAAGGTGCCTTCTGTTATGTTAATGAGACCACTTTCATAAGCACGTCAGGATGGGGGCTGCTGCCAGTGCAGGTGACTGACCACGTGATGGAGGATGGAACTTTCAGTGTCACGGCCCCTGACCTCCAGCGAGGGGAGAGGGGCTGGAGATGGAGCTCAAACAGCGATGGTCAATGATTTAATCAACCAGGCCTTTGTCATGAAGCCTCCATAAAAACCGAGAAGGAAAGGTTTCACAGAGGCTCCGGGTTGGAGAACACAGGTAGAGGCAAAGAGAGCGGTGCACCAGAGCGGTGCACCTGGACAGGGCGTGGAAGCTCCGTGCCCTTCCCACATCCCCTGCCCTATGCGTCTCTTTTATCTGGCTGTTCCTGAGTTATGTCCTTTTATACTAAACCAGTGATCTAGTAAGTAAAATGTTTCTCTGGGGTCTGTGAGCTGCTCTAGCAAAGTAATCGAACCTAAGGAGGGGGTCATGGGAACCTCTGATCTACAGTCGGTCGGCCAGAAGCACAGGTGACAACCTGGACTTTTATCATCTGAAGTGGGGGTGGGGGGCCTGTGGGACTGAGCCTTTACCCTGTAGGATCTGGCACTAACTCTGGGTAGACAGTGTCAGAATTGAGTTGAATTGCAGGATACCCAGCTGGTGGCTGAGACTTGCTTGTTGGATGTGTGGGGAAATCCCCCTTGTCACATACACGGTGGCATTGGGTCCAGAACCCGAAAAGTAATCAAGACAGTGTGGTCTTGCAAAACAACAGACAAATAGATCAATGGAAGAGAACAGAGAACAGAAAGCCTAGAAATAGACCCGCACAGATACAGTCAACTATATACAGATAGTACAAAGGCACACAGATAGTACAACAGGACAAAGACAGTCATTTCAATAAATGATGCTGGAACAACTGGACATCCGCACGTGAAAAAATGAACCCAGACACAGACCTTACACTCTTCACAAAAATTAACTCAAAATGGATCACAGACCACATTGGTTTTAAAACGCAAATATTAATTTCCCAAAATGTTAACTGAACTGTGACCATGAAAGCAGGAAACTCTTTGTTTTCTCTGGAGCAAATCGTGTCAAACGCCCCAGTCTGTAGCACATGAAATACAACAGCTCACCCTAGACGCCCATATATAAAAATGTACAGAAAGCTGAGGTGTGTGTTTTGAAGGACAGCGGTGCAGGAAGCCGGGGCCTCCCGTGTCAAGGCCCCAGCTCACCCCTCAAGCGGCCCTGCAACACTGGTTAGAACCCACGTCCTTCAGAGACGCTGTGGAGCACTTGGAGAGGAGATGGGACAAAACCCAACGGTTTCTGAAGAACAGGAGTGGAGCCCGCGTGAGCGAGGCGGTGTTCAGGGGCCGGGCCTTACCGCGCCATCTTGTCGCTGCAGGACATGGTGAGCAGCCTCTCCCCCTGCAGGACCCCGTCCCACGTCTGGATGCTCGCGTTCGACCGGACTGGGATCGTCCCCTCGCCAGACTCTATTTTTGTCCGCAGCTGCCCTCTGGCTTTACGGTTCGGGTGTCTGTCTGCTGGTTCTACAAGAGAAAACAGGTGAAGGACCCTCAGGCAGGAAACCATCTATTTAACTCACTGAGAAGCACATCTAACAACCCCCTATAAATGTAACGCATTGTTTGTGCCTACATGTGCATCTGTTTATTCTACATGCGTCAGATGTACGTACAACAGAAGCAGTAACATTGGACAGGAAGGATTAACACAAACCAAATTCGAGAAACTGTCTCCTTAGGGGCCGGGGAGAAACAGGGCTTCCATTTTAACCAAAATGGTTTATTTCTATTATTAAAAATGAGCCGAAGCAAACAAAACAAGATGCTAATTTGCTAACTCTAGGTGATGGATATTTGGGTGTTTGTTATATTTTTTCCTTGTATTTTTAGATTTTCAAAAATAAACCTATAGGGACATGGAGGGAAATCCATAGGAAGCGTGCACAAATGTCCAGAGTTTGTCTCTGGGTTATAGAAATATGGATGATTTAAATTTCCTTTCTGATATTTTAAAAACATTCAGCAATTTTCCACAGTGGGGATGCGTTGCTTTTGAAATCAAGGAAAATAATCTAATCGAACATTTTATTTGGAATAAATAATGCTCAAGCTTGGGAGAAGGGATGTGGGTACAAGTTACTATAAACAGAAGCACTAAGCCATATGCACAGAAGGATGGAGCAAAATGTGACAGCAAAGGGGTCTGCCTTGTCATCAGTCTGTTCCCGCTTCTGAGATGTCAAATACTTCAGTCACACATCTATTATATTACAGGTTATCAGAGACACGGACGAGGACGTACCTCTCTGATTTAGAGATAAATATCATCCAAATTTAAATACGTCCAGGAAAAAATTCAGATCTAATATCCTCACTCTATTCTAATTACTCAGTTTATTTGAATCAACATTTTCCATTCATTAAAATTTTGTAATTAAATGATTAATCGAGAAGAAAAATCTCATGCTTTTATATATTTCTATCAGATCCACATTCGAGGCTGAAATTCAAGGAAAAAGAAACACAGGATATCCTGCAGGTTTACTGTTTCATCTGTCACTGCACACTCAGGAATTTTCTCAAGAAACCGTCGCCTGTTGGAAACCTGGTCTCCTACCTTCCAGGATCGGCTCGTGCGGCGAGAAAATCCTGGCGTCTCCACAGGGAGACGTGCTGATGTAGAGATGGAACTGCACATTCTCCTTCAGCCTAAACCCCCCTCGCTCGGATTTCTGAAAGATGGACCTCTTTTGATCATCTTTGTTACTGAAAGGAAACAAGTTGCAAAAATAAACGTAAAAGCTGTACACGTTTGTCAAAATTTAGTCGGTCATAGTCCACACGGGTTTTCAAAGGCCAGTATTTTCAACAGGGTCAAGATAAGCTTGAACCGCAACATTTATTCTACGTGATTAGGATAATTAACATCGTTCTTGTCCACTTAATAACGGCCGTGTCATGGAGATGCGAGTAACCCTTCCTTCTCTTCATTTATGACTTTAGAGCAGAAGGACCGTGCGTGAGAAACGGCTTTGTGAAGACAAGTGGTCTAGAAACATGATGTTCTTCTCAGGCACAGTGACCAGAATAAAAAGGACCATTTTTACCAGGCAGCTCAGTTCTATTTATATTCATATTGCATACGACAAGAGCACACCATCTTGAACACAGACTTTGAATCCACGACTACGTTATGCATATGTACACACGTATGTGTGTGTCTTATAATTTAGCCAACTCTTATCTTGTCGCTTGAGCATCATGGGAAAATGGGAACCAACCCCATTGTTACTGATAAACTTACTATTTTGAGGGTTTTTCAGTGATTACCAAACAATAAAAGGTTTCTCAATATTTTCTGACAGGAAGGGAATATTTTTTTTAAAAAGCTTCTTTTACTTATTTACTTCTAAACTTACTTTAAGTAAAGCTCAAGTTGTGTATAAAGAAATCTAAGCAAGGATCTTCGAGATATTATTTCTGCATGGCAGTCGTTCAATGCAAGGCCACGATCACTCATGTATTCGCCATTAATACATTTTGTTCCTGTTGAAATACTTATCACTTTGGCATCTTTAACATCCGTGCCTGAAAAACAAAAGAGAAATTACTCCTTGTAATTTCCAGCGACGTGCGCCTGACTGTGCTCCCAGGGTTTGCAGGCATGCTCAGGGACTTGACTTCTGAGGGGCCAGTGAACTGCTCAGCAACTCTTCACGCACCCTCACCGCCTAATTCCCGCCTGCACAGGCTGACGCACTGCAAACAGCCTGCTACGGAGGACTCGCTTTGCCACATTTCTGGGAATTCACCCTTCTCACCACTTAGCGTAAAGATTCTAAACTTAAGAAAGCTATTCCATCCGGAATGCAATAGTCTTTTCTTGAACGTCCCCCAGTGGATACAGGGAGGAAAGGTAGACTAACGGATCTGGTAATTGATCCTGAAATTAATAACGAAGTACTCAAGAGGCTGGAGAAACGGCCTCACACACCCAGGGAAGCAGGAAGTCATCCCCAGTGTGCTGGTTAGGGATCTGTCACTGCCGAACCATTTCTTCTGCCATCCCAAAGTGTGCTCTTCCCCACGGGGTTTCTAGTCTTCTTAGGGCTTCCCCTTGCCCCCATAAAGTCACACAGAAACTTATCTGGCAGCATTAACATTAATCGATAAATCAGATATGTCCTACTTTCAAATGAAGTGAGAATTAAACAGCACAGTTTTCCAGAGTAGATCAAGACCATTCACATAAGATTATAGGAATCGAATATCAGTATGGTTTGCTTTCTCCAAATGAAAATAACTTAGGTTAAAAAGATGTACATTTAGGGAAAAAATGTTTGTAAGCGAAGTTCCTAAGTCTGCATATGGTAGACATTTTGCAGAAGGAAAGAAATGACCTGTTAGCATCACAGAGATTTTTACAGGTCAACCCATTTACCTGTTGTCATGACGACTCCGGCAAGAACTTTCCTGCGCGCGTGAGGGGAGGAGAAGTTGTCCGTCAGGTCACCAAACTTATCCAGAACCAGGCGGGCCACAGCATCCGCTAACACCTGAGGACCACAGCAGCGGGTTAGGGGCGCAGCCCGCGCCTGCCGTGAATGTCAACATGTGCTCCCTGTCTCAGTGTCGAGAGAGATGGCTTCTCTTCTGGAAATCACACAGGTAAATCTGGCAGACGTGTGTATGTACATGTGTGTGCATGTGCGCATGTGTGGATTTTTTTCCTCCAAAATATTCCTCGGAAACAGCCGCCCAAGGAGCATGTGGGGCTCTGGCTGGCATCCTCTGGCTGGGAGTCGAGGTCAGGGATGGTCCAGTGCCCGGCCACAAGGGCCAGAGCTCCTGCAGCGGGAGGCACACCCGTGCCATCCCTCCGGTCCTGACAGCACCAGCCTGCCCTCCGTAGAGCCGGGAGAGTGCCCCCGGGGGTCACCTGCCTCCCACTCCCACTGCTCGGTGTCTCCCAGGGGCCCTCCCGAGTGGCCCATGGCCACACTCCCTCGAGTGACGGGGCTTTTGGAGGAAGTGAGGGTGCTCCTCTTCCCGACCCCAGGAGGTGCTGCCCGGTCAGCTCAGGGGCTGGCAGGTCTGGGGAGCACGCCCTCGGTGTGACACGCCACATCACAGACAGAGAGGGGGAGCCTGGAGAACCAGTGCGCTCTGCACAGCACCTCCCTCTCAGAGACGCCCATCAGACGTGTCTCTCAGTCGTGTCAACATCTAAAACAGAGTAGCCTGGCTCAGCCTCTCTTTCAGAAACTCGCGCTGATTAGAGCGTGACAGGGCATTCATCACTGAGACCAAATGATGTCAGAACGTACGAAAGGCTACACTCCAAGCGAAGGTGTTGAAGGTGATGTTTGGAACATTCGATCGGCGTGTCACCAGCCCAGACAGCCACCTAGACGGAAGGGGGCGCTTCTCAGGGGCAGACATAGACGCTGGAGTCTGGACACAGTCTTATGATCCCCCTCAGATATAACGACTCCACAGTGCTCTGGAAACAATGCCTCACGGGAGACGTGTGCAAGGAGCCATGTCAGACCGACGTCCCACCAGTCTCACACTCGTCATGACAAACAGCCAAATACAGTGTCTCCAGGTTGGCCCCTAATAACATACTCCCAAAATGAACAGAAAAGTCACTCATCCTAAATGATGACTTATTGGGGAAAAACATAGTTGTCAGGAAGTTCTCCTCCTGTCACTGCACCAGCAAACACCAACGAGCCCTGGAAGACAGTGCTCTGGACCAGACACCTGGAACGTGGGCAGAAGATCCAGACTCGGGGGCCATGGCCCTCACTCTGCGCCCCTGACAGAGGCATCGATGCCCCGGGGGCGAGCCCAGGAAAGGGAGTGAGGCTGCAGACAGAAACACAGGATGCAGGACCAGCACAGCGGCCGGAGCATCAAAGATAAAACACGTCCCAATGATACAGAAGGAAAATAAGAGGAGGGGGTGAGGACAAGCAGAGGAAGTAGAAGTTCCCGCCTCACTAAGGTCAGGCGCATCTCCAGCTTCCCAGAGAAGCCAATGAGCTTATCCCCGGAGCTCAGAGACGCCCTGGTGGAGGTCGGGCACTCACGCTGACACTTACCTGCCAGAGGCAGCGTCTGGCCCCCTGGATGGCTCTTCCATCCCCTAAACAGATCACTATCTCATTCCCATGGGCAATGAGGCTCTCCCTCTAAACTTTAGGGGCAGATATAACAACAACAGTAATATGCTGTCAAAAGTCAAGCCCCGCCCAGCCCCAGGCTGCCCACTTCCTGAAGGACACTCAGAAGCTGAGAGGCCGGCTCTGGGCTGCTGACGCCCGGTGAGGGGCAGAACTCACTGCTGACAGAGGGCTTGTGCTCATCATATGGCTGCGTCATCTGAGTTTTAAAGCCTCAAATGTCACTGTGAACAGCATGAAGGCAACCAAGTCCTGTAAGGGTTACTCTAGGAAAACGGTGAGGGTTTCCACCATCCTGAAATGTACATCTGGAAGTTTCCAGTGGGGAGACAATGGAGCCCAAAAATAAAAGCTGCAGGGACTGATTCTGCAAAGGCCACCCCTAGGTCCCCCAAGGAAGACGTGGTTACATCCTGAGCTACAATGGGGGCTCGGGAGACACCGTGGTGGGGGCCACTGTGAGCAGACGTGGGGCAGACACAGCTCCCCCTCCCAGGCCTCGCTGGCCCTGGACCACAGAGGTCCAGAAACTGCTGCTCGGCACTTGCAGAACGAGGGCAAGCGGCATGGGGTGGGGCTGAGACGGCCCCTGCCCACCCACCCCTCCCCTTATGCTGAATTCCAACAGACATCCCTTCCCAGCCAGGCTCCACACGGCCCCTCAACCAAGGAGCTCTGGTCACTGCTCCACACTGAAGTCACAGGGCCAGGCCTGGGGAGTGGGCTGCAAGTGCTGACACACACATGCATGCACACACACGCACACATGTGTACACGTGCACACACAGACCTCCGTCTCCCTCCTCTCCCCGGCGTTACCCATCTACACCTAGAAACTCGGGCATCTGGGATTCACAGCATTCGATCTGATTCCGATCATCTCACTCACAACTCTGTTGGCGCTAAGGGAAGACAGGTCACATCCGATGCTATTTTGAACTCAGGCCGAAATATTTTAGCAAATGCTAAAACTGAAAATAAAAAATCACTTGGGAACCAGTGCCACCGGTTTGTAAAATTATAAATGGACTAAAGTTCTTATGAATAATGTCGACAAGAGGTTATTATAGGAAGCAATTATTAGGTTAGTAAAAAAAAATCAGTAAAATGCTTTGAATGTATTACTTTATACTGATATTGTATTTGGTTGCTTTAGGCAAAATAAAATAAATTTCCTTCTTTCAAAACTGAGAACCACGGCATCTCAGGCGAGGTGACAGTGCACAGAGGCTCCTCTCACTGTCCCCAGCAGCACAAGAGGGGCCGCAGCCCTGCTGGACCCTTCTGGGAGGACACAGGTGGCCACCCCCCACTCGGAGGCTTCTGGTGTTCTGATCAAACCAGGATATGTTTTATCTTCAAATTCAACAATATTTTGACAAAAAGGAATAAACTGAGAAGAAGGCCAGGTTTTTCTCCCTAAAAGAATAACTTTTACAATAGACTAGAAGGTTTTTGGATTTCCAAGAAAAGAAGCAACACACAATCAAAGCTCTAGGATCTGGAGATGACAGCCACGCTATCTCTCCTTCACTCCTCTTCCACGTGAGCCAATCTGAGCCCATCCTGAGATTCCCTCTCTCTCCACCCTGATTTCACGGAGGGAAGTTGTCCAAGGTCACACTAAAGAGTGGCCGCCTGCCTCTGGCCCGGCAGGGGGAAGCAGGCAAGGATCCCACGTGGGAAACTGCAGGTACAGAGACTCCCAGGCACACAGTGGACCCCGGAGCAAGCTGAAGGCCCCTCATGCCCCTCCCCTCCCTGACACGTGCCACTCTGCTTGGACACGCTCCTCAGCCTCAGGAATGCAGCCACAGCCAGTCTTGCTGGAGCCACGAGGCCCTGACCCCCTGACCAGATTCAGGTTTCGGCGGCTGACCAGCCAGCCTCCCTTATCTTGTGCCAGGATCCCCAGACGAGACTTTGAGGGGAAACACCGCTGAGCTGGGGTGAGGCCCCAGTGCTCCAGTCCACCCTCCCCTCTCCTCTGACCAAGGCTGCTCCGGGACGTGGGATGTGGGTCACTGTCATGGTACGGGCGGGCTACACGGGAAGGGAACCGTGGACCGCCGTGTGGAGTGAGGGTCAGCACAGAGAGCACTGACAGCACTGCTCCGGGGCCCGGGCCTCAGGTGTCCCCACCCTGCGTGTGATGGCCATGGACGGGCTTCCCAGTGACCACCTGACCAGCACAAACAGGAAAGGCTGCCTGGAGCCAGAGGTAGGGTAACTATTCATGTGACAACAGTGACGTAAGATCGGAAGTCAGCAGTGACAATGGAAACCAAGCCCCGTCTAAGAGCGTCATGGGGATGTGACCCCACGGTAAGGCGACCGTGTGCATCCTCACCTGTGGTAAGTGCAACTGGAGGCCTTCGCTGGGGATGGGCTGGCGAGACGGCGTCTGGTCCAAGTGCAAATTGAAAATGGTTGCCAGGGCAGACTGCGCGGCCCGGGCCTTGGCCAGCTTTTTGTTCCTCCCCGAGCCTTCAAAGAACTGCCCGTCCACGACCACGGACATGACAAAGTTCTTGGCGTGGCTCTCCCCGCTCTCTGAGAGGAAGTCGTACTTCAGTCCTGGGCGCAGCTCGTTCAAGATCATCACGGGGTTCTTCCCGCTCGGGGGTGGGAAGGGCGGTGGGACCGGGAGGGGAGGCTGCACCAGGCTCGCGGGCACTGGGGACGCCGACAGGCTGAGGTCCCCGCTGGAGCTGAAGGAGTCATCACCGTTGGAACCCAGGTAGAAGGGCACGTCCGACCTGTCCGGGGTCTCGAAGCCGTTGAAGAGCGTGTCGGGGAAGTCGGCCTGGTCGGACGTGAAGTCCGTGTTGGCGGACAGGGTCCTCCCCATGGCCAGGTGGGCCTCGGAGGCGTTGGGGAACTGCACAAAGGACCGCAGGGCCTTCTCAGCGGCGTGCAGCTTGGCCTTCTTCTTCGTGGGGCCCGAGCCCTCAAACACCTGCCCATTCACCTCCACGGACATGACGAACAGCGGCGCGTGCACGGGCCCCGTCTGGGACAGCAGCATGTACTGCAGGCCAGGCTTGATCTCGTTCAGCTGCATCAGCGCGTTCTTGGGCAGGGCGGGCCCCGGCGTCCTCCGTCTCTTCTTCAGGCGGAACTTGGCGTGGCCGTTGCTGCCCTCCTCCAGGGGCCGCTTCCTGCTGGCACCGCCGCCCCCATTGGAGAGCGGGGCGCCCTCGCCGGGCCCCGGTGTGCTGCCGTCCTTGGGGGGCACGTTGTCCAGATTGCAGTTTTCCTTAACATCTGTGCTGCCTGAACCTGCGGTGCCCAGAAAGAGTAACTTACAACGCCTTCGTTGCAGGATCTTGTAAATGCAAAATTTATAGATTCCTTTATCTCTCTTTGTAACTGGTTAAGTGATGTGTGCTTATATATCTTATTCCTTGCTGTAGACACGAAGAACTACACATTTAACCAAAGAGCTGTCAGCCTAAACTGAAACGAGTAATTTGGCGTTTTGCTAAATGGTGGCCAATCCCCTTTCTAGTTGGCATCACCAACTGCTTTTGCATTAAAAGGTGAATTTTTAAAACACTTTTTCCCACAAGAATATTCAGAAGCATTCAGAAATACTTTATTCAAGCTTACTAAATGTGGGATGATAAATTAATCCAGAAAGACCTTACATTAATAAGTCTAATATCAGGACTGACAAATATACATCTTATTTTAGCATCTTCCTCCTTTCCGATGTCAATGACTCTCAGGCTATACTCACTATGGGCTTGAAACTGCAGCCTCTCCCAGGAGAGGGGACATTATTTAAAACATGCATTCACAAGTTCATTAGTTTTTCAGGTTTAGAATATTCAATCAATGTATGCAGTTATTTGATTTAGTTCATAAATCAATCTTAGAAAACTGCTTATGTGATTATGAAAAATATCCTGGCCTTTTAGAAATTATTTTTGAAGGATAATGCTTCACTTCTAGCATTCATTTAAAATTTTTTCATTATATATGGGGAATTGATTTACCTCTGAATTCTTAATACATTTCATGATAGAAAAAAATATATGAGGACACGATACGAAATCGAAGCTGCAGGCAGGTTACAACTTCTAACTTCCTCACCAAAGCAGGCAATTTTGTCTTTTTTTTAAAACAAATATTTGACGGGTTTACAGAATAATTTGGTTATGCTTCCTTTCAAAGGTAGTTTATAAGTAAAATTAATAAGGATAATTTTAGAACTCTAAAAGTTCATGGCAAAATAAATACAATTTTAATTTCCAAAAGGAGAATAAGAAAGTCTTGACTCTTCCCTTTAAGTTTATCAAGGTTTTTAAAAGTGAGAAAAAGAAACAGCTCTCTATTTTCCTGGTTAGTTTCACAGGCCACCTGCTGCAGGAAGTGCAGGAGGAACTGCCAAGGGGCTCTGCGATGCTGTGGGCACGACTGTATTTAAAGACCCACCACTAGCTCTGGAAAATCCACAGTAAGTCTTTTAAGGAATCAAAATATTTTTTGCAATGTAAGCCACTTTAAAGTTCCCCCCACATGGTGGCCCCAGGGTCTATGTCTATAGCACATAACGTGAGACTAGATTCTCAAGGCTAGCAAACTGAAAAACCTGTGGCAACGTTCATCAGCTCTACCCACGGAGGGCTCAATGGGACAGAAGGTCGGGGGCGTGGGCTGCCCGTCCCCATAGCTGAAGTCCCCGAATCTCCCGGGCGGTCGTCACGCGGCCCAGACATAAAGAGCGAGCCTGGCTTAAGCACCGCCCGTGGGAAAGCTGATTCTGCCTGTGGGGAGGTTAGGAGGCTGACAAGCTTCCTCTACACACGTCCGCTCTCCCAAGTGCTCCTGACACACACACCACTTCGCCCAGTTGACAAAGCCGATGGAATGGACACTAAATTTTCATTTATAACATCCTCCAGCAAAAGCTCGATAGGTTACTCCTTTCGGTGCTCAAAGGAAGCAGACGGTTAAAGAGGGCAGAGCAAGAGAGAACAGAGGTTAACAGGTGAGCGACAGCATCAGGCACCGGGCGACGGCTGGCATTCTGACGTTGCTGCTAAACAGAATTATCAACAGAGAAAACCGCATCATTAAAACACATTGGGACATGCATGTAATGCAATATCTATAACCTCTGAAACAACCAAATGCTTTCCTTTAAGAAATGAAAATCATCAGTATTGCTCTGACAACTAATCCTGAGGTTATAAGGAAAATACACTTTCTACAGGGTAGTTCACATAAATTCTAAGTTCTTACTTCCTTCAGAAGCACTGAAATACTTCTCAAATTCTGTCTTATTAAAAACGCTACTATGGACAGGAACATAGAATATTAAAGTTAGAGAGAGACCCCCACTATCACAATTCTTCTTAGATAGATGCTCTCTTTACACATCGTGCTACTTTATTTCATAAATGTGAATATTAATCATGATTAAATTTTTTGTTGATTTTGAAATGATAGAAAATACAGGGCTGGCATTTCAAAGTTTCACCAGCAATTTATCTCCCCCGAGAAGTCATCCAGCAGGACTCTTTGTCCTGGGAGGTTACCGCAGGATCGGTCTGGGGAGAGCCGTGTAAGCTACGACCCGAATGACAGCCCACAGCCCCAACAAAAAGGAGGCGTGGGGGACACCTCAGGCACCCTCGTCATGTGGACTACTGCAGGGCAAAGCTGGAAGTGGCCAGTGAAAACATAAGGCTGGGTTCTACAACGACCTCCAGAGTCGGCTCTGATGGGGGCACCAGCCTGCAGAGAGCTCCCGCCAGGCAGCCAGGGCCGTGCTCGTCCGGTGGGAGGGAGGGCACAGGGTTCTGAAACGGCAACTGGCCACATTCCTTTAGGCCTGCATCCCTCAGGGACTGACTTCGACGCAAGAGAACACTTCCTGGGAGGTTCGTAACAAAGACCAGCCCGCTCCTTGCTCCCCACAGCAACCCTCATGGAGCAGCCTGCGGGTCAGGAGTGTGCACTGGATGGACTTCCAGGCCACACGTGGAGGCAAGCTGGCTCCAAGGCCTCGCTGCTCGGTTCCGGGGGAAGTCACGGGGAAATGGACTGTACTGTGTTCTAGCCTTCGATGACCACGCTCAACAAAACGTCACTCATCATTCAGATCCTTGTGTTCCTCCTTGGGAACAAGCGAGCAGGGACGAGTAAGAAGGTACATATATACATATATCAGAAAAACGATGTCCCTCTTATAATTGCTCTGCTAAAGGCTGCCAACTTCTGTGGGAGCATTTGCACCTTATCCAGATGCAGTGCTCTCTGGGATTAAAGATAAAACAGCAGAGGGAAGTATGATCATTGAACTTTTCCTGGAGAACCAGGCTGCGAGGGGGGAGCTGGCTTACCCCAGGCTCTCCGTCCCTCCACAGAGAGACAGCGTTGACGGGAGAGCACCCAGGGGTGAGTTTCAGGCCACCTCAGCCCAAAGGCTCATTAAAGTCTTTGGAAACTTAAGATCAACAGCCTCACGTGAGCCCCCTTCCCTCAAAATGGAGGGAGAACACACTGTATGTGAAGGAAAAACTTATGCACCATTCTCCCAATGACCAGGTGTTTAAATCCTTCTCGGAGGCTGTCTTACATTTGCACGGATGAAAATCTGGACCGTTAGTATGAGGAGCACACGGTGACTTAGCATGAAACCCTGCACTTTACGACCTACACATCTAGAGGCCTGAGTCCTACATCCAGGTAGATACACGCGTGACGGCCCAGGACAAGAACGAGGGATGAAGAATCTGGACATGCGGCTGTAAGGAAAACGTCCACAGTAAATGCTGATACCTATTGTAGAGAACGTATCAAAAGTTAGAAACACGCCACTGTTAAGAGCCCATATCACAGGGAAAGTCACTTTCCCCGAATTGGTCTCACTAACTAAATTTACAAAAACACTTTTAATGAAAACTTAGCTACTTGATACCACATGCTACGATAGGCCTAGATCTTACTCATGTTTTCTTCGTCTTCTAAATCCATGGCAAAATACTTTTGAGGGTTTCTTGACTGGCGGAGACTGTTTCTGTCTGAAAGACAGCAAGAAAATAACATTCAGTGTGTTCACTGTATGAGAAATAGAAGCTAAGTCTACTCTATGGAAATGATTACAATATTATTTCAAACTAAAGAAAAAAGTCATAAAACAAGGACAGTTGGATCTGCCAAGCAGGAAACAACATTCTGATGCGTCCACCTCTTCTCCAGAGGATTCCCGGGGTGGGAGGCCGTGGAGAGCTCTGAATTTGGGAGAAGGTGATGACATTTATGTCTTAGAAAGACCTCTCCTGTAGGACGGACTGAAGACACACCACACTAGGACACGCAATGACAGGACTCTAACGCATTTGCCATTTGATCTTTGCTCTGGGTGGACTTTTGGTTTGGATTATAAAATAGAGCTTTAATGCAAGAACAAACACCCCACAGTATTTTGCTTCACCGCCACTCTTTCATCTTGAATAGCAGCTCACATAGATGAAACTAAAAAGCATGTAATGGTTAAAATCTGATCTAATTTCTTAGCCATGTATAACATTATTTTGTTGGCAGGAGAAACCACAGGAAATCCTCAAAGAACAATTACTCCAATTATTCAATTATCAACAAATTGAAGAGTTTCCTCTTTCTAAATATTTTGGCTATACTTTGCAAGATTGTACTAATATATAATCTGCAATAAAGAATCCCACCAAATTGCCATTGAGGAAAAAGAAGATTTGCAAGTTTTGTAGCCACACGTTGCTTTGTATACAAATAAAATTCATATTATAAACCACAAAAAGGCAAATTCATTGCTTTTAGGAAAATGGGGACTAAAATGTGGTAAAAAATGCACATATCTTATATATATCTCTCTCACATACCATATATCTAAACTATACAGAGTTTTCACGACATTTGTTAATAACTTTGAATCTCACTGAAAATCTGGCAAATTTGTTGCTAAAAGTTAAATGAGTTTCTGTTTAGAATCCTTTATTCAAGAAAGTGCTGCAGACAGTTTTAAAAGCATGATTATTTTATATTCACTAATTACTTCAAGATAATGTTTTCTGAAAATCTATTATGTGCACAGCTCAGTGCCAGATACTGCAAAAACCTAAAATAAATCAGACAGACTCTGCAATTGAGAAATTTCAATGTAAATATTGTCTGGACAGGTGCTTATATTAAGGGATTATTGTTAATCATTTTAGGTGTGGAAACAGCACTTCTCTTTTAGTGACATAGACTGAGCATTTACAAATGGAATGATAATATCAGGGACTTAGTTCAAACCAATCCTGTGTGGTGGGGAGAAAAGCAGACAGTGCACGGCTGGTAATTGCTGATGCTGGCTGACGGGCACGTGGGGTTCACTATGCAATCTGTATCTCAATATGTTTTAATATTTCCATTATGGAAAGTTTTAATAAAAACTAGTTTCCTTGAGGTCTAGAATGGGAGGGAAGGCGCAGGTGCTCTGTGGGGCCTCTTGCCTAGAGGTTCAGGTCGGGAAGATGGGCGCGACAGTTAAACGAGCCTGGCGGAGAGGTCAGGTGGGGCACACCATGAAGACGGGACACAGGTGGCAGTAGGACAGCACAGAAGTTGTGTGAGGAAGGCAATCACAAGGACTTCTGAGTAACCCAAACCATCAATCCTGGAAACAACGCACAAACCGTCCAAAACACTCTGTTCTTATAAGTCGAAACCTGGCTTTAAAACAGGCAGGAAGGACCTGAATGGTGGGAAATGGAGTGCACGTCCTTTTCCTCCACTGAGTACCCTGAAAACCCTGGACATGCATGTGAAGCAAACCCAAGGAGGCTCTGAAGGCTGGTCGGAAGAAGGAAGACCAGCCAGGGACCTGAGGACCCACACGGCACTGAGTCCCCTGGCCTTCTTTTTGCATCGTTATCCCAGACGTGGAGCTGAAGAAGCTGGTAACCTGGAAACACCAACGGGCAGAGACAAAGAAAATTCCAACAAAAGCTGCTCTCTCTGGCCAAAGGACCAGGAGAGGAAAAGCCCAGCAGGACAGGGAACTGACAGGCAGGAACAGCCAGACCCCACTCTCCCAGCCAGCAAGGATGAGGGGGGAGCCTCGACTCTCATTTCCACTGACCCTGTGCCGCCCACCCCATAATGCAGAGTCAGGGAGAACACGGGGGAGCCTGGACTCCCACCCCCACCAGTGACGAGCCAACGAGGTAAGGAGGTGCCCGTTCCCTCCCTGCTGGGTATCAGAGAACGCCCAGCGGAGTCAGCACTTTCTCCCCGACCCAGCGGTGTCAGTGGAGGCCGTGGAGGAGCAGCACCCTGGGAGTTGTCAGCAGCGGCCTTGTGGGGCACCTGGACCCACAGCCCCGCCTGGCCATAAGGGGCGGCCTCTTCCTTGTCCTAACAGCGGTGGGAGAGAAAGTCAGTGAAACAGAAGCGTTAAGTAAGATTTAGAGTCTCGTAACATAATACGTCCAGGTTTCAATAACAAAATCACTCATCACACTGAGAGCCAGGAAGACTTCAAACTAAATGAGAAAAGAAAATCAACTGACGCCAACCCAGAGATGTCAGAATCACCCGAGAAACATTAAGGCAGCCACCATGAAAACGAAGAAGAAAGCAGGAGGAATCAGTCTAACTGATTTCAATGCTCACTCTATAGCTTTAGCCATCGAGACAGCATGGTATTACGAGGGGTAAACAGGCAGATCACAGGGAACAGACGGAGAACCCAGAGACGGGCCCACACAAACGTGCCCAGCTGGTGGACGACAAGGAGCAAGGCGATGGTGGAGGGAGCCTGTCAACAAACGGTGCTGGCCTGTTTCACAGCCAAGCCTCACGCCCTACACAAAGATTCACTTGAAATGGACTGTGGGCTTAAAAGTGACACGTAAAACCGTAACACTTCAGGGAAATCGCAGGAGCGAACCCTCGGGACCCAGGGCTGGGCAAACGGTTCCGCAGACTGGACACCATGAGTGCGGCCCCTGAAAGGAAAACTGATAAACTGGACCTAGTCAAAACTAAAAACTTCCACTCTGCTAAAGACGACGAAAAGATAAGCTACAGACCGGGAGAAAATATTTTAAAAATCACATATCCAACAAACAGAATATATAAGGAATGCTCAAAACTCAACAGTAAAACAACAAACAGTCCAATTAGTAAATAGGCAGAAGACATGAAGAGATAGCTCACTGAAGAGGACACACAGACGGAAAGAAACACATGAAAAGATGCTCAACATCATGAGCCATTAGGGAAATGCAACTTAAAACCACATGAGACGCCACCACACACCTATGAGAACAGCTGAAATAAAAATAGTGACAACCCCAAACACTCGGAGGATGCGGAAAAACTGGATCTCTCAGATGCTGCTGGTGGGGATGCAAAATGGTGCAGCCACTCTGGAAAACGGTTTGCTAGTTTGTTAAAAACTAAACATAGGTATTTATCCCATAGAAATGAATACTTACATTCACATAAAAAATGGGCACAGGAATGTTTATAGCAACTTTCTTCATAATAGCCCCAACCCAGAAACAACCCAGATGCCCCTGACCAGGTGAGTGGTTAAACAAACTGTGGCCCATCCACACTGCCGAATACTACGTGCCAATAAAAAGGAACGAGCTATTGACACAGAACAATCTAGATGCATCTCCAGGGAATTGGGCTGAGTGAAAAAAGCCAACCCCAAAAGCTTACTTACTGTACGGTCCACCTATACACAACATTCTTACAATGGGAAAACTGCAGATATGGAGAACGGATTAGTGGTTGCCAGGCGAGGGCGTGGGTGTGGCTAAAAAGCACAACAGGAGGGATCCTGGGGGTGATGGAACGTTCTGGATCTTGACTGTATCAAGGTTGACGTCCTGGTTGTGACAGTGCACTGTGTAAAATGAACGTGGGTTCTCTCTGTATTATTTCGTACAGCTACACGTGAATCTACATTATCTCAAAATAAAACGTTTAATTAAAAAGTAGGCAGAAGACACAGAATACATCAATGACTGGGGTGCTGAGACAGCTTCCCTGGACATTTGGGACGAGGAGGAACATGCTTGCAATGACGGTGAGTCTGAGCCACAAGACAAGCCCAGCTTGAAGGGGGTTCACCTGATTCGTAGAGCTCACCGTTTTCCTGCTCTTACATATTTAAATTCTAAAAAGGGACGTGGAAAATGTCTCACGGTAGGAAATAATCAGGCTGTGCACAGTGGTGGGTGGTGCGTGCACATTAAGAATGGAAGCCAGAAATCTCTTGCGGAGCAGAAGCCAACATTTTCAGCTTCTACAAATGCCAACTCTTGTACCAAAGGTTATAAAACAAAGCAAAACAGCAAACACAAGCACTTTAGAGCATTTCACGTAACCATTTCTCTTTCACTCTGAAAAGCACCTCTTATGGCCTGAACTATGAACACATAAGTATTAAAACCCTATCAAAAATCCCATAAGGAATAAAATTCCAGGAATGGCCAATTACAGAAAAGCTTTATTTGACAGCAATATTCACATAATCTCTTCATTTTTCAGATGCCCCTAAAACAGTAAGAAGTGCCTCAAACTTGGGAGGCACTGAGGTTTGAAAAGACCATTAGACTTGCTATCAAAAGCCCTGGGATTTAAGCTTAACTTGGTTCCAGTTATAATTCCAACTTTTCTTTTCTTAATGGAACTAGACAAGCCGATTCTAAAGTTTATACGGAAAAATAAACAGGTTCGAACAGTCAGGAAAACTCTGATCCAAACGAGCAATTAGGTGGGGCGAGCCTTCAACACACAAAGCAACACACGTGGGTCACGGACTGAGGATCAAGGTGACAGATGCCGAGCCCAGAATGAGAACAGAACACATTCAGAAGTAAACTGGTGAAGGTGGCACCCCAGGTCCGTGACACACAAACACGCTTTCTAGTAAGTGGGACTGAATGCCGGGCAACCAAGTGGAAGAGGAGGCGGCTGGAGCCACCAAACTCACTCACTTAGTGTCAGCTTTGGTTCACTGTGGGTTAACTTTTGATTTCAAATAACACAATTCAATTGGCAACATTTTATTTTCTAAGCCAGGTAGTGAGTAGATAGTTATCCATTGTATTAATCTTTATACCTCTGTGGATACTGATGTTGTAAGACAAAGTATAAAAATATATACATAACGTCCCTACTGACTTCTGAGAGGACTCCTCTCTCCACGGTGGAGGGGAAGCTGCACGCACTTCCCCTCCTCTCACCTCCCCTTCCCTCAGTGAAAGAAGATAATCCAGAAGAAAATATAAGGAACATGGCTTATTGATATTAAAGATGCATCAGAACTTGAATATTTTCTATTGTGCTGGTGAAAAATGCTATCGTTAGGAATTCACTAGAAACTTATAGATTAAAAAATGTTTAAGATAAACAGTAAATCTGATTAAAGTTATTAGCAATTATTCCTGGATTTAATCCATTTTACTCTCCAAAAAGGATGGTTTTGAGAAAAGCTTTACATATTCTTTATGACTGTTATGGGTTTTATCTTTAATAGCCATAAACTGCAAATTAAAAAAAAAAAGAGAAGTGTTAAAATGGAGAATATTTGTGTTGATTCTTTACTGCAAATCAAACAACTTGCTAAAGGCTAGACTGATTTTGTAGCTATAGCAAAAAATTGAATGATGATTTGATTATTTATTTAACAAAGGTCTATAAAGATTCTTATGTTATTTGAAGGAAAATAATCTGAAACTCAACAACTTAATCATGCATATTTAGAGAATACACTTCATGATCTGTATTTTGCTTTCAATATTATCTAAACAAAATAAGATTGCTAAAGTGTTCAAAACATTCAATTAATAATATTTTACAATAAATATTTTCCTTTCTGGGAAACCATCCATGTAATGGATGTTCAGCCCGTCACCCTTTAGAGATTTTGTACACATTGAACAAGATACAGCATACTGTGCATAGCAAACAAGATTCACGCATTACTTTTAGCAAACACATTTTTTCTAGGGAAATGCAACATGGAATAATTAAAATAAGCATAGCAATCAACAAAAAGGCTCCTGGAACTAAGAAGCATTTATAGCAACATTGCAGAATACAAAGTTAATATACAGAAGTCAATTGCTTTCCTATGTATGAGCAATGAACAAGTAGATTTTGAAATAAACACAATACCCTTTACATTAGCACCCCAAAAGTTGAAATACTTGGATATAAATCTAACAAAATATGTACAAGATCTATATGAGGAAAAGTACAAAACTCTGATGAACAAAATCCAAGAACTAAATAAATGGAGAGCTATTCCATGTTCATGGATAGAAAAACTCAACAATGTTGATGTCAGCTCTTCCTAACTTGATCCATGGATTCAATGCAATCCCAATCAAAATCCCAGCAAGTTATTTTGCGGATAACAACAAACCGATTCTAAAGTTTAGGGGTAGAGGCAAAAGACCCAGAATAGCCCATTCAATATTGAAGGAGAAGAACAAAGGTGGAAGGCTGACAGTATTCAACGTCAAGACTTTCCATAAAGCTACAGTAATTAAGACAGTGTGACAGTGGTGAAAGCATAAACAAATAGATCAATGGAACACAATAAAGAGCCCAGAAACAGACCTGCATAAATACAGTCAACTGATCTTTGACAAAGAAGGGAAGGTGATAACAGAGCAAAGATGGTCTTTCCAACAAATGGTGCTGGAACAATTAGACATCACATGCAAAAAAACCACTCTAGAGACAGACTTGACACTCTTCACAAAAATCAACTCAAAATGGACCACAGACCTAAACGTAAAATGCAAAATATAAAATTCCTACAAGATAACATAGACGATCTCGGATGTGGCAATGACTTTTTAGATACAACACCAAAGGCACAATGCATGAAGGAAAGAATTGATAAGCTGGACTTAACTAAAATTACAAAGTTCTCCTTGAAGGTATTATGTTGAGTGAAATAAGCCAGATAGAGAAAGACGAACTCTGGATGACTCCACTCATAGGCGGAAGTTAAATACAGAGACAAAGAGAACTGATTGGTGGTCACCAGGGGAAAGGGGGGGTGGAGGGAGGGCACAAAGGGTGAAGTGGTGCACCTACAACATGACTAACAATAATGTACAACTGAAATTTCACCAGGTTGTAAACTATCATAATCTTAACAAAAAGTTAAAAAAAAATTAAAAAGTTCTGCTCTGCGACAGATAATGTCAAGAAAAGGAGAAGATGAGCCACAGACTGGGAAAAAATATTTGAAAAAGACACATCTGATAAAGGACTATTATTCAAAACATACAAAGAACTCTTAAAACTCAACACTAAGAAAACAGACAACCCAATTAAAAAATAAGCTAAAGACCTTAATGGACACCTCGCCAAAGATATACAGATGGCAAATAAGTAAAGATGCTCCACATCAGATGTCATCAGGAAAATGCAAATTAAAACAACAATGAGTTACCAAGACACACCTAATAAAATGGCCAAAATCCAGAACACAGACAACACCAAAGGCTGACAAGGCTGTGGAGCAACAGGAACCCTCATTCACTGCTGGTGGGAATGCAAAATTGTGCCGCCACCCTGGAAGACAGTCTGGCGGCTTCTTACAAAGCTAAACATACTTTTCCCATACGAGGCAGCAGATGTGCTCCTTGGTATTTACCCAAAGGAGGTCAAGACTTATGTCCACACAAACACTTGCACGCGGATGTTTATAGCAGTTTTATTCATAAATACCAAAACCTGGAAACAAAGCAACTAAGATGTACTTCGGTAGGCGAATGGATAAACAAACTGTGGAACATTCAGACAACAGAATGCTATTCACCACTAAAAAGCAGTGAGCTATCAGTCATGAAAAGAAACAGAGGAACTTTAAATGCATATTACTAAGTGAAAGAAACCAACCTGAGGCCACATACTGTAGGATTCCAACTATAGGACATTCTGGAAAAGGCAAAACTATGGCGACAGTAAAAAGATCAGTGGTTTCTAGAAATCGGGATGGGGGACGAACAGGAAAAGCACAGAACATTTTTAGGGCAATGAAAATAAACTATGATTCTACAATGGTGGACACATGTCACTATACATTTCTCCAAACCACCGACCAGACCCCACCAAGAGTGAACCTAATGTAAACTCTGGACGGTGGGTGACTGTGATATGCCAGTGTAGGTTCATCGACTGACCTCTCCGATGTGGGATGTTGACAGTGGAGGAGGCAAGCATGTGTTGGGAGAGGCAGTATATGGGAACTCTCTGTACTTCTCAATTTTGCTCCGAACCTTGAACTGCTCTAAAAAAATTGTTTTAATTAAAAAAAGCATAACAATGCATAATAACATTCAGATATTAAGTGGGAAATATTGATGAGAAGGGGAACCTACTGAGTCAGAAGAGGGAAATGTATGGAGGACAGTTAGCAGAAAGCAAATACGCAGAGTCAGTCAGTTCAGGGCCATGAGCCCAGGTCACTGACGCCTGGTAAAGAGAGAGACTACGGGGAGCAAAGCACAGACGGCTTATACTCTCACACTCTTGCCATCAGACAAATGGGGTGAGCTGGCAACATCATCAGGTTGTGGGTATGGTTCCCCTAACCTTATTAAAGGAAAAGATCATGAAGAAACCACATGTGACGGTGGCAGTAACTGCAGGCAGCGCCCACGGGAGGCAGCAGGGCTGGAGTGGCCCCCTGAGGCCTGGCTCACAGGGGACGACCTGCAGTAAAGCACTCTCCGCCTCCCTGGCTTGGGGCCTGTGGCATCTTTGGTGGTGACTGTGCCAACACAGACATGTGTAAATGTGCGTCACCTCGGACACCTGGAGCCCACTCTGATTCTTTCTTCTTTCTCCCTCCACATCCCAGAGCATCTGATGACCCACTAAAGTGAGCACCAAATGCACTAGACTCCCCCCTGCCCCACCCCCAGCTCCAGGCGTCTTGGGCCTGGGCCCCCGCACGTCCTCCACGAGACGTGGCTCTGCCTGCTCTTGGAACCTGATCATCCCCCCACACAGCAGCAGGGTGGTCTCGCAAAGGTCACCAGAAACGTCCTCCAGCCCACACAGCGTGCTCACCACACTGGGAACCACACCCACGGGCCGTGCCAGGGTCCACCGGAGCCCGGAGAGCGGCCGCCTCTCTCCCACGGGGGGCCGCCATCGTCCTTCCTCACCACACCCCAATCCACGGGGCGTCCTCAGCGCCCTGGACATGCAGCCTTCTCTTCTGCATCGAGGTCTTCGTGTCCTCGGGCCGCCCAATCTGCAGGTCCCCTCCCAGGTCACTGTAGGGCTGAGCCTCTTCACTCTCAGAGAGGCTGTCATCATCCTCGGCAGGCACGCCACCCTCTGCCTCCCTCCCTGCACGGTGCGGTCTACAACCTGCCGTCTGTCTCCCCGTGGGGCCATGAGGGCAGGCGGCTCGGTCTCCTTGGCCTCCAGGCACCTGGCGCCCACCCTGTGACTGTGAGGATGGGCCGAATGGGTGACCTCGAGCTCTTCTGCCTCTGGCTCCCTCCTGGCGGCCCCTGTCCCTGTGTCAGACACACGGGGCTCACGCGCAGCTCTCCCAGACAACCACCACACCTAGTGAGCAGGTGTCCCGGCCTCCACCTCCCACCTGTCCCAGAGTCTGTGGCTACAGCTATTTTCCCAAAAACATATCATACTGTGCTCTGCAAACCACAACTACACCCGAACCTTTACCCGCTTCTCAGTCGAGGGCACTAAGTGCTGCCTGCTCCAGGGTTCCACACTCCCTTCATGTCGGCTGCTCTCATGAGGGCCAAGCGTTCACCTTTGCCAGCAGGAGAGACGTGGGCTTTCATCAACTTTCCCTAATTCACAGTTTTAACTGAAATGCGCCAACTGGATGGCAGCTTGTCCAAATACAGACGAACTGCTGTTACTAATCAGGACCTTATTAGAGAGCACAAAACCCCAAGTTGAGGTCAGGGGGGATTCAGCCGTGGCAATGTCAGGGGACAGCTACGCAGAGAAGTTCCCGCACACCGAGCCTGGGAGGAGCCAGGCCAGCAGCAGGCACGCGGCCCCACCAGAGAGCAAGTGCAGAGACAGCTGTGGGCAAGACCAGAGCCCCAGATGCCCCCGTTTCCATTTACTCGCTTTCACCACTACCTGATATCCAGGATTCTCCTGAGACGGCCAGGACAGGACCCCACCCACGTGCGACCTCTCCAGTCCAGGCGCTCCTGCCTCTGACCTCACCCCAAGGTCACAGGTGAGCCCCGCAGTGGCGCATTCCCAGGCTCCTGCCGGCTGGAGCAGTGGGTGCTGCCGGCCTGGGAGGCCCTGTCAATGCTGTGGCCACCTCGTGAGGCGGTCCTGCTCCTCCTGCAGAGCTGGTCCCGTCCTCCCATCCTCCTCTCCGGCCTGACCGCCCTTCCCTCCCCACCAGGCCGACCAGGGCATGAGCCCCACGAGGGGTGAGCCCCACCAGGGCATGAGCCCCACCAGGGTGGCCGGGAGCTCATCCTCCATGTCCACAGCACTCAGCAGGGCACTTCTTGGTGTGGAGGCCGGGGACAGCCCCAGGCTGACTAATTCTGCCAAACTGTCTACAGTATCAATTCCAGAGAAGACATTAGAAACCCTGGTTATTTATTCTCTCAGGAGAGTTAAAGTAATTCTTAAAGAAATATATTTTCAAAGCCCTGTCTCTACTTATGCTCTAACCGCTAACCTTCCAGGTGCACACTGCCTGTGGACTCTGTACTCAACAGCACAATGACTACAACAGACCTGGGATAATAAGCAGAGTTCTACCTGTGGAAATTAATTCCAAAGGAGTAAAAACCAAATTGAGTATATTCTCTCTAGGCAGAACATTCACCGTAACCAAATGATTAGGCAGCAAACAAAATTCTATCTTACTTAACGATAAAAGCCCATAATATTCTGAGTTAGTCACGTCCAGATAAATTCTCAGTAAATGACAGGTCTAGACACACCAAATCTAGACTCTTCTGCGCATATGTAATTAATTAACTATGCTTAGCATCGAGATAACTGAATGGAATCGAGCTGCTGGAACGTTCACAGAGCGCAACCCACACAGCACAGCCGAGTGCGGAACCGTAAGGACGAAACCTGGATCGGGGGGATGCTGCGAGGGCCACAGATCTGGACACAACAACACAGGGAGTGACGACAGCACAGAAAGCCACTTCTCTGGGATGACAACAACCACACGACTGGGCTCTGCCTGGGCCCTGGCCCCTCACTCCCACCGCGACCCTGCGAGAAGGCTGGGGGCTTCGGGGAGAAGGGGAGCCGCCAGTGAGGTGGGGCTGACTCTCCCTGAGCCCACGACAGACGACCACGCACGTCCCTGTGCATCCAGGCCTGGCAGCCCCTTGCTGGGCAGGCCTGGCCCAGGGGCTCGGTAACCCCCGTGCCGAGTCCATCTGGAAGTAAGAACCACTCTCCCCAGCCAACCTCTCAAGAGCCTACTGCAGTCAATAAGGTAAAGACAGATCCCCAATCTAGAAAATGGCAGATGAAGATGAACCAATGTCATAACAGAATAAATGCCAACGATCTTCAATAAGCTTATTTTTTAAAGTTTCACCTCATTCACTAGTAAGCAAAGAAAGATGTCGGTTATCCGGCTGACAGAGCGAAAGGCAAGGCCGGCTGAGGTGCAGGGTGGTCCCTCTTTACAGTGAACAGAACTCAGCGGCCCCAACAAGGCAAAGGCCCCGCCTCATGCAGGGAGCGCCCTTGGCCTGACCTGCCTTCTCCAGGCTGCCGCGCAGACGGTAAACAATCCCGAGATTGAGGGGGCCCGGGCTGGCTGGGGCTGTGAGAGGTGTGGATGGGCCCGTCGCCTGGCTTTCAGACAAAGCTCCCATGGGCACCAGGGCTCTGAGCAATGAGCAGTGGAGGGGGTGTCACAGCTGCTCCTCTCCTGTGTGTGCTCCTCCCCCGGGGGACCCTGTGAGGACCAAGGCACAAGTCAGGCATCACTGGGTTTCTGGCCATGATGCCCAAATGCAAAGCCTGAAACAGTCGCCAAACTTGTAGCTCTCATTCCAGTTCTTAGAATCAGAAGAACACTATCAAGGCTTCGCTCATATTCAAAGAATTAGCGGCAAGGATTAGCACCTTTGCTTGTTCATAAAGGGTATTCTGTATCTGTATTTCCTGATTCTTACAATAAAATTGCTTCCATAACGGGAAAACATGACCTTTTATTTTGGGCCATCCTCCCACACACCCACATGCCCTGCCCCAGACTCTGCGAGCCGCCTGGAAAGAGAGGCCTTCGTACAAACGAGCCACATGACCCAGCGGCCCCACCTGTGCAGTCTCGTCCGCGGGCACCACTGACCGGGAGAAGCCCATCCTCCTCGGCGATGCTACAGCAAACTCTGGATGCCCTGTGGACCTCAGCCTGACCTCAGATCCCAGAGACACTGCGACCAGCCGAATCACGGTCAGAATTGAATACCCGCCAGGCAGAGGACACACAAGCTGACGTGGGACGGGTGAGGAAGGCGCCCCAGCTCAGGGCACCAGGGCACAGCGGGGACCTGAGTCTAATCCTGTCTGAGGCTGCTGCACGGCGACCTCAGCAGGCACCCTGACCCCCACAAGCCTCCATAAGATGATGTCATTGGTACAAGGGGACCAGGGGACTCTAAACTCTCTGACACGGCTTGGAAAATTTGAGGCACTTACTCCATTCAATTATCACTATTACAGATACTGCTCTAAACATGTACATTTTCACCTAACAAATACAGAGAAACAAGTGTCGCCTAAAAGCAAATTATGTGATTGGTAAGGCCCACAGCCAAGCTCTCAGAATGCCCTCTGTTCTCTGTTCTGCCCAACCCTACCTCAGATGGGGCTCCGGGGTACAGAAAGAACCCCAAGGAGGGAGAGCAATGGACAAGAGAGCCCCCAAGAGAAGACCTGGGTTGTAACCAAGGAAGAGGCCCTGCATCAAGGGGGGTGTGCCACGCCAGATGGCAGGGCTTCATCACCGCGAAGGGCCAGGACCTCTGGGCATTCCTCTACCCCTTGCTGAGGGTGTTTTTATTGTGGTTGTCCTGTCCCCATGCAGTTCGCAGGCTGCCGCCCAGGGAGAGCCACACGAGACAACGAGGACCACCCAGAGATCTGGACTTCAGGCTGGGTGGAGTGACGGGCAGAGAAGTGGGTTCATCTCCCTGTCCAAGACGGGGCTGTGTTCTTCCACGCCTGGACACACCACCTCCTGCCTGCCGCTCTGCATCCTCTCTCGCCTTTCTTCTGCAAGAAGTCCCCAGGGGGACCCCAGAGCCTTCTGTTAAAGAGAAGACGAAAGAAGCCCGGGTCCTTGAGTGCCCGCAGGGCCAGTCACAGCACTGGGCTTGCTCCTCCCACGGTCACTGCCCCTCTCGTCCTGTCCCCTCGCCCACCCCCTGCGTGTGCGTGTGCACAAAGACCCACACGTGTGCACATGCTCTCTCTCCTCCTTGCTCCACCTCCTGCTCCTCAGCACAGCACGTGTGAGCAACAGCAATCTTTAGAAATGTACACAGGTGGTTGAAGCCTGACCAGGGCAACAAAGTAGCATCAGCAACGCAGAGCCACCTACGGGAGAAGAAAAAACTTCACGAAACATTATTTTTATAACCATACTTTGTCCTTCAAGATGGGCGCACAGGAACAAGGCATTTGAAATACTGTCCATGCTTGCTCTACGTAACACCATCTCACTAAAATCCCATTTATTTGACAATTATACTTTATTTTCTGGAATCAAAGAAAAAAGATGATAATGTGAATTGTGTTTTTAATATGAACACTAGTAATTACACTAAGAATAGGCACTGTTAAGATTTGATCCAATTTCCCTAGTATTTCGAGTACAATTTCACGAATCTAATTCTACACGTTTGCTTTAGGATTTCAGCTGTTAACCTGGAGGGACACTTAACCTGGAGTGGCTCTGTGTGTCCCTAGAATGCACCCCTAACTGAAGGACCCCTTCCCAGGGAGCAGGGTCCACACTTGTGCTGTGAAGCCCACCAGTACAAATGCAATGAAACATACCCACGTCTCTATCACAACGGGTCCTAGAAAACCCGGCCCTCTATCCATAGCTGCTGCTGTTTGCCAGGGGGCCAGCAACTTGCCCTACTTGAGCCCCACACCAGGCAGACATGGTGTCTTCCATTCTTGCCAGGGACTGGGGAAGGTCCCTCCCTCCCTGACACAGCACAGCAGCAACACGTCACACAAATCCACCCTCCTCATCCCCTGAACGGTACTTGAGGTGGCCATTCCAGAGCAAATTCCAAGCCTGAAAGCTGGGGCTGTCCCTCTGCCAATGCCATCCCGTCACCCACAGCTGTCCTG
Organism: Equus quagga; assembly: GCF_021613505.1. Lineage (NCBI taxonomy): Eukaryota > Metazoa > Chordata > Mammalia > Perissodactyla > Equidae > Equus > Equus quagga. The sequence goes on along the minus strand of NC_060287.1, from coordinate 39,664,157 downwards.
TGCGTGCCCAAATCTCTAGTGCCGGCACACAGAAGGATCTACTGGGTACTTGTTGGGTGAATAGATGGATGTATGGAAGGCTAGACAGATGGTTGGATGGTTAGAGGGATGATGGATGGAGGGATGGAGGGATGAAGGATGGAGGGATGGAGGGATGAAGGATGGATGGAAGGATGGAGGGATGGATGGATGGATGGAAGGATGGATGGATGGTTGGATGGTTAGAGGGATGATAGGATGATGGGTGGATGGGTGGATGGATGATGGATGGATGGATGGATGGAGGGATGAAGGATGGATGGAAGGCTGAATGGATGGATGACTGATGGGTGGATAAATGCCATCCCACTCTGCACCTCCAGCGGTCACAGTGCTCTGCACCTCACAAACAGGCACTCTCTCAGCAAGGTGAAACCAGGGCTGAAACCAGGGCAGAAGGCTGGCATGACAGCCGCCTGCTCCCTCAGGTGCTGCCTGCATCAGCCCAAAGCCAGCTGCATCTCCTCACTCTCCGAAGACCAGACGGCACAAAATCTTTAGTGTCCCGTCCTCTAGCGGAGCTGGGAGGTAGCACACCACCAAGGGTCTAGGTTCCCATTTCTACACCCTCTTCACTTGTCCATCCTGGAAACGCGGGGGACTCCAGCCTCAGACTGCAGCCCAGTCCAGAGCTGCTGCTCACATGAGTGGTCATCACATGGCATGCAGAATGCCTGGGCACAGATGAAGGTGCTATCATATTTGAAACAAAGGACTCAATGAGAAAGCCCTTAGTTTGGAAACACAGAACCTTATTCATACAACATGGGGTGGGGGGAGCAAAGAAGTGTCTTTGCGTCTCCTCCAGCCCTCTCCTTTCCCACTGTTTCTTTACTCAGCAGCAGTGCCATGAGTGGAAAGAAGGCAACAGTGGCAGTCACTGGGACTGGTCAGGGCCCGGGAAGTCCTGTGTGGGGGTCTGTCTGTCCCCAGTAGTATGACCTGGGCTCCTGGCCGGCCTCAGCTCTCAGGCTGGCAGTACCTGCAGAGCAGCAATGTCCACTTCACGGAGGTCCTGGTCAGTATGTAAATGGTACATTATCCTCTTTCAACCATAATTTTCTGATAACTAAGCTAATCCATCTGAGTCTCATACATGGTCAACAGCCAATGACCTGCCCAGGGGAAGCGAGCGATGAAAATCGCTGAAATTGTATTGCTACTGAAGCCGACAAGCAACCTGCTGCTACATGGTCCTCAACAAATCATTAAATTTGAAAAGGCTCACATTATGCCAGTCTTAGGAAAAAATCCAATACACATGATTTATAGCACCTTAAAATTATACATCTTGCAAAACTTTGCCAATTTGGTATAAACAGGATGGCCAGTCTTAATAGTACTCATAATTTTTAAAGGCATTTTTACTAGTTTCAAATATAGTGCATATTATAAATGAGAACGGGCACTAACACTCACATTACGCGGTTAATAGCATTCACGGTGAACTTACACACAGAGGAATGTCGAGCAAACACGATGCATTTATCACATGGACTTAACTGCTACATCCTGTAACACTTGCAGTTTCCAGTTTCGCAAGACTGGTCTGAAAACGCAACGTTGTTTTAGAACAGTTTTCCTATGAAGAATGAGAGTCTACAATGCATGAAGGAGCCTATAGAGGGGCTGATACAAATCATCTGAATTACTGCAAGTTCCACAAGAATGACGAGAGACTTATTCGTATACTTCTCAATCTCTTCTCCAACTTAAATGTTTGGGGGGGGGGGAGGGCCATGGAAAAAATAATGCAATTCTAAATTTAGGGTATTTGATCAAATTCTCGCAGTTTCTGCTTTTGCCTTTGTTTTACTCTGTCGCCGGTCTTAAGGACATCTTGCTTTTTAATGCTTAACTAAGGAAATAAAAGATGCCAGCACTGGAAGCTGAGATGTGAGTCGAGAGAACAACAGAGAGGCACTGTGGGAGGAGCCTGGACACCCGGGGGGCTGTGCCGAGCTCTGTGTCCCCCTGGGACAGTGCCCTTTGTCCTGGACACGCACAGCAGGCACAGTCTGCAGTCAGACAGGTCTGCAGACCACGATGCCCCCGCCACTCCCAGACAGAACTCCACAGGCACAACCCGTCTTTGTTATATGATCGTAAGACTGCTAAATCTGCAACTGGCTTCTTCCTTTCTTCAGGAAGCCACACCAAAAATTGTGGTTCATTTTGTTTCCTGCAGGGAGGACTGTCTTGTGCCACAGAACACCCCAAAGACGCGGTGCTGGGGAAAGACTGTTGTAGTCCCCTCAGTTGGTGGGTAATGAGGTGACGCGCAGAAGAGGCTCACCATCCACCGGGCTGGTCCCCTCGCTGGAGCATCTTCTCACCTGAGACGTGTCCTATCAGGTCGGGCATGTTATACCAAGGCAGCTAACTCTCAACACCTTTTAAGGCAACAATTCACCCCAAAGCCGAGAGTTTGTGATTTTTATAGTCACGGACAACTTTTGAATCTGGTGTTAAGAAAAAACATAGATTTATTTTAATGTCTTAAAACATCAAGTTGAATTAAAGACTGAAATTACCTGGAGTGTTGAACGGAAAGAATTTGCTCTCGTGTTTTTAGCAGGAAAATATTTTAACAACGGTTGTCACGGTCTTTCTTTCTACAGCATGAAGAGTAGTTTTAGTGCAAGAAAAGTCATTGATGAGGTGACAGCAAAGGATAAATCACTATAAAGCATCTCTCTCTAGAGGGAAAATCTTCTAACACTCAAAGCTACACACTTCTAACATTTCATAAATATCTAAAAACACAGAAATCATTTTAGATTGCTATACCTGTTTAGAGACATATTTTTTAAATCTACCTTTTTTAAGCTAGTCCCTATCTAAAATTCCATCAAACGCCACAAAAGAGAAGAAAGAGAGGCACTTCAAAAGGGGAAGTAACTGGTCCACAAGATTAATTCACAGAGCAGTCTGCCCCAGGAAACGCTCCCACATTGCATCCAAAGTCTGTACTTGACATTTTAGAATCAAAGCCAAAGGAATTACCTTTCCTCTCGGAGCGTTTCTTGCGTCTTCTTTTATATCGACGCCCCATGATGCTGAAGAAGGTCCCTGTGGTCAAAGTCCCAGTGACGAGCGACGCCATCCAGTCAAGCCGACGCGGCCCCAGCCAGCTCCGGCCCCACTCGGTGCCGCCCGTCGCTGGGGTGGAATCACTTCAGCCGTGCGGCAGCTGCGACAATGGCCAGCCCCCGCCTGCACGTGGGAGCCGCTCCTCCTCCGCCCGGCTCATTCACCAAATCACCGAATCAGGGCGGTCACCCGGACCACAATGACTCCCCAGCACACCGCCCAGGAGCGACATGTGACAGTTAACCCTTCAATGCAGCCACGGACACGACAGCACAGGGAGGGAGGAGAAAGGAGCCCGGGAAACAGGAATCTCCACAGCAAACACACAGTCCTGTCTAAGGAAAGCCTTCTCCCATCTTTAGAGAGTTCTTAAGATAACGAAGTGAAAGCATGCATAAGAGTATGGTTTACAAGACGACCTGCAGAAAGTGATGGGCTCCCACGCGACCCAGCGCACGGGCTCACGAGCACCTGATGCAGGACTCCACAGGAGTGCCCACGAACAGTGGGGGCATCGGGAAGGAGCCCCAGACAGGGACCCGCACCCCGCTTGCCCCACTCCTCCCAGGATCGTGCCTCCTCCTGCCTGGATTCCCGTGTGACGGTCCACACGTCGCTGCCTTCTTCACTGGGGTCCAGGGGAATGGCCTGCCCCCCAACTGCATGGCAAGCACCCAGGGGCGGGGCAGACACTAACCCTCCACATGTCTACTGAGCCTGGCGCACCCTGAGGCAGCTGGCCCGACCAGCACAGTGCGGTGACCAGCCCAGGACAGCAGGGCCCACACGTCACACACACACACTCACACGCACGCATGCACACGCTTCTCATGGTGCGCGGTCCTGTCACAGGGGATCCAGCATTGAGGGTCGGCACAGCACAGCCCACAGCCCTCAACATCCTCTTGTCCAGACGAACACCGTTCAGGCCCCAGGGAGACGCCCTCCCACATCTCAGCACTCTTGGAACAAGGCGGCTGCAGCCCAAAGCCCCGGGGACTGCAGGCTGCCTGGGGAGGAGGGGCTCCGGGCAGGAGGGTGGGGAGAAGCACTCAGTAACAGAGGAGACAAAGTAAACACCCATCAACACGATGCAACTGTACTGGGTAAGGAGTTCCTTTTCCAGTAATTCCCAGCATCCACTCTCCGATTTGTTACTCCAAAAGCACACAAACGCACGCGGGATTCACCATAACCACATGTGGCCCCAGAGGAATGCTGTGCCATGTTAAGCAACTCTGATTACTCCCAACTTGGTGTGTTCGTGGCCGACAGGCTCCGCACAGAGCAGAGCCGCGCTCTACGCCGCAACCAGACGGACGTCGGACCCCAGGATTACCAGGAGTTTTATTTTTTATAAAATTATTAATATGAGTTAACTACACATTCAAAGTGTTAAATTAAAAATTCAGCTTTAAGTAATTTTGATTTAAACACTGGATATTAACGGTAACATATTTCGTAGCTCACTGTTAATAATTTTGAAAAAACATTTTCTGAAAACATAAAAAAATTATTAAAACAAAGCAAAAAATTTGCTTTGTTTACTTAAATTCCCATTTTTGACTGAAACACATTCAACTTTTGTACACTTTAAATTCAATTACATATTTTATTTTTCTGTTATTGTTGAGGAAGATTCTCTCTGCGCGTACATCCATGCCCATCTTCCTCTACTTTGTGTGTGGGCTGTTGCCACAGCATGGCTGACGAGCCATGTTGGTCCACGCCTGGGATCCAAACCTGCAAACCCGGGGGCCAAAGGGGAGCGTGGGAACTTAACCACTACGCCACAAGGCCAGCCCCCACATATTTTATTTTTAATCCTTTGGATCAAGGGCCAGAGAGTAAGTATTTCAGACTTTGTGGTCATATATCTCTGTTGCTTACAAACTCAAGAAGGCTGTCAGCCGTGGGGCTGGGGCCAGGAAGCAGCTTCCCCAGAGGCCGTCCTCCTTGACTGGGGCGCATTCCTCCAGCAACCAGAGAACTCCTTCTTTCTTGCAGACGTCCAGCTTATGGCCTGGGCTCGGGGTGCGGTGGGGGGACTATTTCTGACAGTAGCCCTCCACGGTGCCAGGTAGACCTGCAGCGAGTGCCCTCAGGGCTGTGCTGGGGGGCTGCGCACACCTGCCTGTGAAGCCTCTGGGCGGGTCTGCAATGTGGGGAGGAACCCTGGGTCCACCCCCAGGGAGGAGCAAGGCGCAGGGCAGAGGAGCTGCTGGACTAGCTCCCAGGAGACCCAGGAGGAGCCGGGAACAGGACTAAGACAGGATGGCCTGAAGAGGCGGGAGGGAGCAGGCCAGGCCCTGGGACACAGGTCAGGCACCGTCCATGTCCACAGCCCGGGCAGTCCTCGTGCTGAGCAAGGGGGACCAATGCTGCAGGGGGGAGGGGCTCCCACAACTCTGGCTGTGGGGCTAGAGTCACCCTCTTCTGCTGTTGCTGGGCTGCCACTGTGCCCCAGAGGCCTGGCCTGAGAGCTACAAGATGCCCTATTTTGGTAGGGAAGCATTTGGACAACACCGAATAACCCCTTCTTCTCTCTCCAGTCTGACTAGCACACTTTACAGCTTCATGTCACAAGTCACCTTGGACAAAATCCTTGTCAACAGCATCTGTGCTAGCATCCCCTGCCGGCTGCTGTGGGGACCCGGGAGTCTGGAATCTCTGTCAAGTTCCGATGCACAGTGTATTCCCAACAGAGGAAATCAAAAGCAACCCACAGGAATTAGAACCGAGAAACCACAGAGGAGACTATTCAAAAGGAGAATATAAACTTCGATTATTATTCTGCAATTATTTCCAATAAGAAACAAGAAAATCTCTGTGGGCCTATTTTATGACACAAAGTCACTTATTGTATTCCAAAACTGTGCTTGGGGGTTTCCATGGGTTTCTTTATTCATTATTCCCTTGCCGTGCATCAAACCAAGTTAGGGACCTCACCGGGAAGACGCCCACGCCCTGTGATGAACCAGGCGGGAGAGACCGGGACGGGCTGAAACTCCAACACCGGAGCGTGTGACGCGATCCAGGAGAGGAGGGCCAGGCAAACATCGCAGTCTCCAGCCCCGCCGAGGAGACGCCGGCACAGGCTGGCACACACCACCACTAGGACTGGCCCCAGGGGTCTCCTAATGGGGACCGAAGCAAGGAGGAAACAATCTGAGACGCGGAAGCAGAACGCCCAGATCTCTCATGGAGAAAGAGCTTAATGCCACCAGAGTCTCGAGCAGTCCAGGTCAAACCAAACAGATGTTTTTAAAAAGGTAGATGGTAAAAAGCTGTCTGGATTCTGGATTCTTTGCAATGAAATTATTCTGGAGAAATAATGCTTAAAGAAGTCAGGTAAACACAAGGAACGTCTCCCCAGCTGCTGGAGACACGTTTTTGAAAAATAAATGTCTACAGTCTCTCTCTGCATCAGGGTCTTCATTTGGGTTTGGAGGGAAGCTGAGCACAGTGGTGGGCTCCAGTCTCTAGTCTGCCCCCCATGTGGGAAGAGGCGGCAAAGACGCCAGCCGTTACGGGGGCGGGCTGTGCTTTCTGAGCCCCTGGCCCCACAGGTACAGCCCTGGGTGGGGCCACCACGAGCTGAGACCAAGTTGCCCTGGTGGCTTCCTGTCACATTTCTTATCCTCTTTCTTAAAGTGAGAAATTGTGATTTCTCCATCTCCATCATAACTCTAACCCAAAGGAGACAAAAAATTTATAACGAGACATATCACAATTTATAAAAAATACATTCATAAAAAGAAAAACTTGCAAAATGTGCACAGACTCTCATATTTAAAATTCCTGCAGAATGAATCAGATAAACCTGAAAGCTGAGGGGCAGTGACGAGGCCTGTGTGCACTGATTCAAAGGCTCCCGGCTAGGGCCCTGTCAGAAGCACACCGCCCCAGCGCGCACAGCCTCCACGGTGCAATCAGCAAACACCCAGACGATGGCAGCTTCTCCGGAATCTACGAATGAGGCACGGCAAGAAGGGGAAATACACAGAAAACACAAGCCAGGAGACACGCGGTCACCAGAAACTGATGGAGGATTCCAGCTGATCTCGTGAAAGACAGAAGGTGAGGCTGTCAGAGACCCTCTGCTGGGTCATCCTGACGTCCGTGTGTCTGTCCTGGGTTACGTGGGCCATGCTGTCAATGGAGGGAGCTATTCTAACTGCGCTTTCTGGATCCCGTATTTGTCTATTTGGTGTCCACTCATCACAGGGCAAATTATATTCACCTTATTTTCTTTTGCTGGATAGTCTGGCACTTGGTGGGGGGGCTCTCACAGCCCCAGGGAGAGATGGCCCCTCCCAGGGCTGATCGGGTCTCAGAGACGGCCGAGGGCTGGGCCAGGAAGGCGTCCTTATGCAAACCGCCCCTCCTCCTCCAACTCTCATGAGCCAGTGTTGCTCCCCTACCCTGAATCAACCCAGGGCCAGGCACCAAGCACAGAGAGACCACCCCTACTGCCCAAAGCCCACCAGAATTAGTCAAAGTGGCCAATTCTAAGCTGTTTACCCTGCCTGGCCTTGCCCCCTGTGGAAACCCCAAGACAGGCTCTGGCCTGGGCCTTCCCCTCACTCCTTTCCGCCTCTTCCCCAAACCTGGTGCTCCCGTGTGGTGTGGCGTGGCATGGCATGGTGTGGCGTCTCTCTCCCCTAGGGAAACCTAAGTAATCAAGCCTTCTTCAATGGCACTGGCCTCTCCGTGCCATCCCGCAGGCACCAAGGAGGCAGCAGGAGAGCTCCCGAGACCTGCCTGGTCTGACAACACCACAGCCACTTAGGCTCCTTTTAACAAAGGGCAAATCACAGTCTCCAAACACAAGGATGAGCTGGCGTCCTGACTGTCACCTTACACAATCCTGTTTGACACTTGCTCCACATTCATGCAAAAAGTTAGATAGAAACGGCAGTTCCATACATTTTACCTTCATTTCATAAAGTGATAATTTGTTTTCTTCCTCATCAAATGACACAACCCAGTGCACAGTGACCCCTCTCAACATCATAAATGTCGTATTTTTCGCTTTCTTGAAAGTCAGAGTGATTTGGAATCCACGGGCATGACAAGGCAAATGGCGCCCTAATTGCGGTGCATCTGGGTGCCGTGGACTGGAGAGGCGCGTCAGCCGTTTTTACTGCCTATTAATTCATTTCAGAGTCATTCCACACGAAGTCACCAGAGCCGAGGTGATGTCCTAACTCTGTATCTACCGTTTTCTCCTTTTTCTTCCTGTTTCTCCCTTCCACCTTTAGGCTTACTTAAGAGAAACATAAAAATAGAATTCCGCATTCATGAGCGTCAAGAAATTCACAGCAGAATGGCAACGATTTGCTGCATCAGATACGGTTTCTATAACCATTAAATTGACAGTTTATAATGTAAAAAAATACTTCAAAGCTCTTTTTTTCCACTTTAAAAGTACATCGATTCCTAACTTCAGCTGCCACATCTCTGCAAGTTAATAACCATTGAATTCTAGGAGAATGTCATAAATAGCCATACGCCATTTAGCACCTGACACTCCTGGTATCTAATTGAGTTTATTTTTATCTGTGTCCTAGAGTAAAAACTCAAAATTTAATGTTCCTAGAATATTAATTTAGTTAAAACTCTACTTCTACTCTTAGAAGGAAAAAAAAAAGAGTTGATTCCATTAAAATTTTAAACTCCCTACATGAGTCACTCATTAATTATTCACGTATAATCAACACATGGGAAATTATAACATTACCTAACAATATTAAAGCGTCTCAGAAATATCTGTTAATAAGAAAAATAGCAAATATTCATTCATTGACCCAAGAAATAGTGAGCGGCTCCCATGTGCTGGGACTGCCCCAAGAGCTGGGGACACGTTGTGAATGAAAGGACAGTGACAACTGCCTCTGTGGGGCCGACGTTCTGATGAGGACAAGACGACCGTCAACAACTAAATGACCCAGCACGTTGGAAGACAGGGTGCTGCTCTGGGCAGACGACTGGGGCGGGAGGGCTGCGGTGGGTGCACCGGCCGCTCTGAGGAGACTGCCACCGAGCAAGGACTGGGGTGGTGAGGGAGCCACTGAGCACCTGGGGAAGTGTCACCAGAAAAGAGAAGGACAAACACCCATGGGCAGCCCCCGGCACAGCCCAGGAACAGCCAGGAGGCCGGACCGGCACAGGGGGCGGCCATGAGGTCCTGGAGGGTCAGCTGGTGGGGCCTCGTGGGCCAGAGCGTGGAGCTGCAGTCACTGTGCCCAGGAGTTTGCCTGGTCCCAGCCTGCGGCCGTGCGGAGAAGGCATGCAGGGAGCGCTGACGCAGGGACCGGCTGGGAGACGAGTGCAAACAGACAGACTGCTGGCTCGGAGCGTGTGACAGCAGTGGACGAGGTGATGAGAACCAGGCTCCGGGTGCGTGCTAACCGCACAGGGGACAGGCTCTCCCAACGGCTTGGATGTGGTGTGGAAAAGCAAGGACGGCCCCGGCTTTTGGCCTGAGAGCCTGGAGAGACAGGAAGACGGCAGCAGGTTGAGGAGTCGGGAGTTCGTCTGACGTCTGAAGGAGGAGAGGAGGTGAGCCCCAGGAGAAGATGTGTGTGGACCCGGGTGTGAGTCTGGAGAGCAGGGGCCAGGCCTGGGCTGGAGACTCCGGTGTGGGACTCACATGCACAGAGGCGGGATTGGATGAGATTCCCAAGTAAGGAGCATAGACAGAGCGGGGAGACCAGGACTGAGCTGGCAAGGGCACTGCTGCGGGAGGTTACGAGACGGGAAGGACGGACAGGGAGTAGCCACTGAGGCACAGTGCACAGGATGAGTCTATCAAGGGACCATCACCTGCCAGTCACCACATATGTATTAGCTCACTTCCGCTTCACCAAACCTCAGTGAACGAGACTCTGAACGAGCGCAGCAGGGGCAGCCTAGACGCGGCCAACGTTTCTTTTACAACCATCTGGGATGCCCTTCAAGTCTTTGTGGGTGGAACTGTGCAGTGTACAACCTGCACGGCTGTACAGTGTGGCCATGATGACAGCACAGTGGTCCCCCTGGTTGAAGATGCGCTCTACCATCTACTAGCCAGGGGGCCTTGGGCAAGATCTCACCCTGTTGGTTCCTCGAATTCCTCATCTGTACAACACGGATGACAGTGACGGCACACACCCTAGGCTCGCTGGGAGGACCAAACGAGGGTAGGGCAGGATGTGGTGCCCACCTCGGCTTTAGCTGCTGTTGCCTCATCAGTGCCACCACTTTATAAAGAGGAGCCTGGCAGCTGGAGAGGCTGAGCGGCTTGTTCAAGCTCACACACAGGGTAGGCAGCAGAACACTGTTCAGAATCCAGGAGCCAAGCTTTTCCCTCCTCTGCGACGCTACCCAATCAAAGCAGGAACACGACTACTCAAGTCTTTTTTCAAATATGTTAAAATTCCTTACAATATTAAGTCAAAATAACACACACAGTCACGCGCCACGCAACGACGTTCGGTCAACAACAGACCGCGTATGCACAGTGGTGCCATGAGATTAGGCCCATACAGCCTAGGAATGCAGTGGGCTGCACTGTCTAGGTTTGCATAAGTACACTCTGCGATGCTCACACCACGACCAAATGCCTGATGGCCATTGCTCTGAATGTTCCATCGCTGTCATTAAGCAACGCATGAATGCACGTGTTTCTTTAAATGGACACATTTCTATTTTCTTTATTAAAATGGTTTCAAACAGATTAGGATACGTAGTTTTCAGTCAGTCTACTTGCAACATTCCTCCACTCAATTAAGATCATGAATTCAATTCGATTTTTTTCGTTTTCTTTTAAAGTGACCTTACCAAAGAATTTTGGATTAACATTAAAATCTACATTTCTCAAATAGGTATAGCAGCCGTTGGATTTGAAACAAAAAAGGGGGAAATAAAGCACTGAGTGGAAGCCTCTATAATTAGCTCCAACAGGTTAAAGTGACCTAAAGCCAGGAAGCAGCCAGAGATAGTGGCATGTAGACAGCAAAGGGGGCCCACAGATGGCTCAGGCGACAGGCAGAGGGATCAGGTGGCCCACGGATGACTAAGGTGGCCTATGCATGGCTAAGATGGTCCACGGATGGCAAAGGTGGCCCACGAATGCCTGAGGTGGCCCACGAATGCCTGAGGTGGCCCACGAATGCCTGAGGTGGCCCACGGATGGCTGAGGTGGCCCACAGATGACTGAGGTGGCCCACGGACGGCTGAGGTGGCCCACGGATGGCTGAGGTGGCCCATGCACGGCTAAGGTGGCCCACGGACGGCTGAGGTGGCCCACGGACGGCTGAGGTGGCCCACGGATGGCTGAGGTGGCCCACGGATGGCTGAGGTGGCCCACGGATGGCTGAGGTGGCCCACGGATGGCTGAGGTGGCCCACGGATGCCTGAGGTGGCCCACGGATGGCTGAGGTGGCCCACGGATGGCTGAGGTGGCCCACGAATGCCTGAGGTGGCCCACGAATGCCTGAGGTGGCCCACGGATG
>NC_060287.1:39629365-39652427 GCF_021613505.1 Equus quagga | reverse complement strand
GGCTGAGGTGGCCCACGGATGGCTGAGGTGGCCCACAGATGGCTGAGGTGGCCCATGGATGACTAAGGTGGCACAGGTTGGCTAAGGTGGCCCACAGATGATGAAGGTGGCCCAGGTTGGCTAAAGTGGCGCATGGGTGAATGCTGGCCATAGGGGAACATCTCAAATCTGCAAGGACTCGAGCTACGTGGGCCTGACTCCTAGTTAGAAAGCTCTGATTCCTAGTTACAGATTGAGAGAAAGTTTGAAAGAAACACTGTTATCACACACAAATTTGAAACCCAACTGGGTATACAATTGACAGCCACACTTCAAACAGGTATTTCTTTAAAGATTAGTTTTGGAAGCATCTTTTAAAAACAATGCTTTCTATTACTGATTATTAAAAACAAAATAGAACACCAACCTTTTGAAATATAAAGCAAAACTGGTTGATTCTTCAAAGAAAACCAAAGTGATTTTGCTCATCCAGCATAGAAAACCTCCAGCCACGTTAATCTATTAGTAAATGATTTCAGGGGTTTTTTTAAGTGCATATTTTAGATGAAAGAAATGACGTAAAGATACGTATGTGCAAGGAATGCACAGAAAGGACAAAAATGATCAGATCTGACTAAAAACTCAAAGGAGACAAAATAGAAAAGAAAAAAGCTAAAGAGATTAGAGGTGTGACAGGCTGGACCTACAGGGTGGAAAGTCGAGAGCACACAGTCCATGGTCTAAAGACCAGAACACGCCAATGGGAATACACTCAAGGTTATGATGAAGAAAACGTCCCAGAAACAAAGATCGGAATCTGCCACCAAACAGACACTCAGGTGCACAGAAAAGGTGATGAAAAGCAATGAACGCCCAGATGTTTCTCAGCAGTATTACTGCAAATCGTGAATAAAGAATTCTCAGGGAGTCTAGACCAAAGCAATCTAATCACTGAGACAGAGCCAGGCTGGGGGACAGCGAGGCAGGTTACTACCGAGTCCAGAGAGGAAAGTGTGACTCCCAACCCGGGCTCCCGCCAAGCTGTCGCTCAACCACAAAGGTGGGGGGGGGGTCCTCGAAATCCTGAGTCCTGGTGTGGGGCAGCATCTCTACAGACCGAGTGCACAGGCACCTGAGGATCCACCCCACCCCCAGACCTGTACCCCCCCAAACTGCCGGCAGGTCTGTGGGGGGCAGGAGGGGACAATCACCCGAGGCTCCCAGGAGAGCTGGGTGCCATCCTGGGCCAACACTGAGAGGGAGGTCCCTCACTCGCTCCGGCCAGAGACACCTCTGCCGGCTGAAGTCTCCCTCCACCCTAAAATTCTGGCATCCTGGGCCCGGCGGCGGAACGTGAGCCCCTGGACCACAGCATTGATCTGGGCAGCTGCCTGGCCAGACCCGACCCCCGTGAACCCTGTCCCCCCAACACGGAGGCTGAGAAGAGTGCGAACACAGGGGATGAACGAGGCAACGTGTCCAGAAAAGGAGAAGCAAGCGCAAGAGAAGAGAAAGCACAGAGCTGAAACACTGTGTCACGTCTTCACTGTACACGGCAACTTTTCTCTAAAGATCACACACACACACACAAATCCCGGGTAATTCAGTCTTATTGAAATTGGCACTCTGTCACCACACATTTAGAACTTGACAGTACAGCCTGGCTGTTGCTCTGGGTTTTTTTCTGATTTTCCTTTTATCTTAATTACTACCTATTTGAAATAGTAAAGTACAGTAAAATCATGTTACACGTGAACTATACAAGCAAAGTAATCATTTTTTAAAGACTGGAACAGATGTACCTTTGAAACTGTACTTTGAATTCCGTTACACAGGAAGCCCCCTCTTCGAACTCAATTTAGTATAGTTAAATTTATAAATTATTTGATAAAATTAACTTACAAATCAGGTCACTCACTGAACCAAACCAGCCGTAAGTGTTCCACACATCTGCCCCCGGGTCCTTTAAAAGAGTTAACACAAAGCCAGCGGACAGAAACTCTTCTGAAGGAGAGAGGTATCTGGGCTCAGGCGGGAAGACACCGAGAACTGTAACAAGGATGAGAAGACGAGCTTTTTCTCAGCAGCCGCCTGCTCCTCGTCTTGGAGTGGTCCTCCAGCGCCACCCACCGGCTGAAGTTGTCCACGCGGGGAACCCATGGCCGCTCCCAGCCAGGCCCGCCCCTCGTCGCTTGGTCTGGGGGTCCTGTGGACCACAAACGACGTCAAGCACATCAACATCCGACAAGCCCTCTCTGGGGCCAGGATGAGCGGGACACCTGAGAGGGCAGGAGGGGAGTTCGGCGGTGAGGACACGTCTTGTCCTGACTGGGTGGCCGTGTGCTCATGCGCACATTTGTCAGAACCCATCAAAAAACACTCAAAAAGGGTGATTTTTACGGTCTGTAAATTATACCTCGATGAATCCAACTTAACAAAGACCACGGAAAAAAAGGAAATTGTAGAAGAAAGTCATAGTCTTAACTTGAAACAAAGTAGAAAATACGTGGATTTCAAGAAGAATGAATGAATGGATTCCACAAAACAGGACGAACAAGCTGGAGGAGACTGGAGATGAAGCAAGCCCGTGGTTCCTCTCTCCACCAGAAAGTGAAGGACGCTGACCTGCCGGATCCACTGACACGGACTATGTCACCATTAGCCATCAGCCCCGCTCTAGAGGAGGACACGAGGCGGGGGAGGAGGGGAGGGGCAGGGTAAGTCCCCATCCACACCCGACACGGTGGGAGCTAGGACACGGTCCAGGGAGCAAGGAACAAGGAGCAGACAGGCACCCACAGCTGCTAAGATAACCAGCGGAGGGGCATGGCTGCCAACCCGGCTGCTGACCCAGCACCCCTCCCCAAGCCCCTTGCCCTGCCCCCGTGACAGGGACGATGCAAGACTTAAACACTCGTTTTCTCAGCTGGCCACAGAACACAGTTCTGGCCAACAAAATATAAGTGAAAGTAGGCTGGAGGATTCTGGAATCCCCCTGATGAAAAGGACGGAAATGGGTGCACTGCTTTCCCCTTCCCAGTTGTTCCTGCCTTGAACGTAGATGTGAAGGCTGGAGCTGCGGCAGCCACAGACAACCACGTCTGCAGGGACACTGAACCAGACTTCTGTCATGGTTGTGGTCTTAACCAACTCTAGCAAAAGCCTACCTCTGCATTACTTATTATGAAATAAATAAACGAATAAATACCTAGTTGTTTAAGACATCGGAGATCATGTTTTCTGTTACTTTCAGCTAAAAGCACTCCTAACTGACACAGCAAGAGAAGCGTAAGTGAGCTGAATCCTCTATCTGAACGGAAAGTCAATAGATAACATACACATCTAAAATTTATAAATTAAAGACCGGCCAGTGTATTCTGTAGAAACAGGAAGCATGGCAGGGACTGCCATCTGCGCCCAGCAGCCACTCCCGCTTCCCCGGTGAGGCAGCGTACCCACGGGGCCAGCCACGGAGAACAACTTTCCCAGCCCCCTTGCAACGGGGGTCGTGGTCACGTGACTACAGTTATGTCCACTGGGGTGAAAGTGTCACGTGGCAGCTCTGGGGACCTTCTCAGGAGACAGCATGCACGCGCCCTTGTCACCCTTTCTCCAGCACACACCCCGCTGTGGGTGAGTTCACGGGAGCACAGACGACCGAACACCAGCACAGAAAGGGTCTGGGGCCACGCAGCCTGTCCAATGTGCAGACGCTGCAGTTGGGGGCAGCCCCTCCCCGGGCGAGGTCCCTTACGCTGCGTCTGTGTCACCTGTAGCCATCCTAACACTGTCCAATCCAGAAGCACAGATGTCCACAACCCTTCAAAAGCGTGCCTGCTGCCTCTGAGGAGGGCGAGGGCTGCGGCCGACTGCTTCTCATCAGAAGCCCCTAAATTACCCGCTCTGACTTTGAAGGCACCACTTTGATAGAAAACGAAATGAACACAGGTCTGGTCTCCTCTCCCCCCGCCCCACGCACACCCACCAAGGCCCTGCCTCGCTGCCCCCAACAGGCGTAGCCCTTCTGGGCCCACGAGGCTGCCGGAGTCGCTTCCCACCCCTGCTCCACAGCCCCCGCCCGAGCCCCCCTCCCCACCCCAGCTGGAAAACCCGCTCACCTGCCGAGACTCGGTTCCACCCCACCCTCCCCCGGGAAGCTCACCACCCTCCTGGAGGACAGGCCGCCTCCCTCCGCCCCCACTGTGTCACAGCACCAGCAGACGCCACGGCTGTCCCCTGCTTACACCACGACCCGAGCCCACGGGACCGTCCACACGTCAAGGCTGCATCCCATCCCCAGTGCCCCTGGGGAAGTGGCACAGAGGCCCCATTCCACGGTGAAGGAAGAGGTCCCATCCCTCCCCTAGGGCAATGAGGCCCAGGGACCTCTCCCCGCTGCGGCCACTAAAGCATGGACGCAAGGGCGTGACGGGAAGACCATGTGGAACGCTCCAGCCCATGTCCAGAAGGCCGTGGGTCACACAACCAGAAGGCACACCAGCGGCCAGCAACAGTGCACAGCTGCCTGGGCACAGCGATGGGCCAACGAGGCGGTCGGGAGTCACCGTCTTCCAGATCCTCTGTCCCCACATCGGGGGCCGGGGTCTGCGCTGGGGGCTCAGGAGGCAGATGAACTAGGGAGGCAGCGTCTTAGGGAGGGGAACCCAGACAATGATGCATCCACGGGAGGGCAGTCTGTGCTTCTAGAGTCCCTTCCATAGAGCCTTGGGGGTCAGGGTGAGACTTGAAAGAAGGAACACGGGGGGGCACCTGCTCTCCCACCTCCGCCTGCGGCCCCTCTGACCGGCTCTTGCACAGGGGCTCAGGCATTGGGCCATTATTCTATATTTCATCTCGACCAGAGCATGAAACAGTTGGAAGACGGTCACCAGCCAACCTCAGAAGAGGAGGGGCCCACAGTCCGCACCCAGCCACACGAGGCGCTGGGGTTTTACTCACTCAAGTCACGCTTCGGTGTGAACTGTGCACGTCTTTCTCTCTGGGAACCTAAAGCCACGACACTTTAGAACTGGGAATCCAACCACTTTTCAGAAATTTTTCAAACCTAAGGCTCTTTAAATCGAGTTACTCAGATCATTTTTCAATTTTCTGAATGGAAAACAATCCAAAACCGCTAACTCTCTGTTGTCCCACGTCCACCAGTGTCCCGGGCCCCCGTGGCCGCCAGCAGGCGGCTGCGTCTCCCAGTGCCCTCAGGCCTGCCACTGCCCGGCGACAGGGCCCCCAGGGGGTCTGGAAATGAGAAGGCAGGCGAGGCAGGGCGTCCTGGTGCCGTGGGAACCCCTCCTGGCGTCCGCTCAAACACCACCCCCTGGGGAGGCCCCCCCACCCGCCTCGGTCCCCTCCTCCGACACTGCTCTCTGCTCCACCAGCTGCCAGCCCCACAGCACAGGTCCGGGGGCCTCGGTCAGGGCCGGCCCAGGGCACTCAGCCGCTGCTGGATAGACAAAGTGCAGGTCCCAGGGGAGTACAGACCTTTCTTGAACGCCGCTGTGGGTTCCATGAACTTTGGTCCCCAGTGTGACAGACCGCGACGCCCTGGAGCCCACTGTGCACGCGAGACTCCACATTGCCACCCCTAAATCTGGCATCTGCAGCCTCAACTGGGGGTTCCTGCGGCTCAGCCTGGCTGAGGCCCCCGAGCTGAGGGAAAGCGTTAGGGACCCGCACCTCCGAAAGAGAGGTGCCCCATTTATGTGAAACTGCTCCACGGTCCTTAACCGTCACCCACCCAGGCCGACAGAAGGAGGCCAGAGCCAGGACTGTGGGGACACTGGTGCTCGTCTCCCCGGAGGAGCGTGTCCTCCTCCGTCCTCCCTTCCCCTCCTGTCCTTCACTCCTTCCACCCGGGGGTGGGCTGGTTTTACGCGCCCCCCACTCAGGGCTCCAGCCTGGACCCGGGGCGGCTACAGGAGGAACAGTGGCCGGAGGCTGTGCTGGTGACCTGTCACGGCCTGCAGACGCCCAGTCCTGACTCCACTCCCGCCCAGCTGCGCTGTGCTGCTGGCTCTAGAGCGAGGGGGCCTCGGGGAGCAGCTGTGCACGGTCAGGCTCTCAGGAGGGCGCTCGGCTTAGCCCAACCCCGATGTCACCATGGACCCCGCCGCAGCACGAGGGTGGCAGAGTCTGCATCCGGTCCCACCCGCAGCACCCTCCCAGGGGTGGGGATGTGCCCGAGGCCCTCAGCTCACATCCTCGCTCTGTCTCCCGGGCCTTCACCTGAGCTCCCAGCAGACTCGCATCCTGCTCAGCCTGCTCTTCTTTCTCCTGATCTGCCTAATAAACGGAAGTGTGGGAGCAGGTTCGGCAGTGCCAGAAGGTCTCTGCGGTCTCGGCCGACATCTTGAGACGTCTCTGTGCTCTGGGTCTGAGCTAGCGCCTGTCTCCCAGCCTCCTTGCCTCACCAGGAGCCACATTCTCCGGGTTCTTCAGTTGGGCCTCTTCCCCTCAGTCACTGAGCTCTCGAGATCCCTGACGTTTCTTTGCCCATTCACGGTGGTCGTGCCCTCGGGACGCAGCCACACTGCCGGGCTCCCGCTGAGACGAGCCTAGGTACCAAGTGCCAGTAAAGCACAGAGGACAAGCCTCCCCACCTCTGGGCCCACGCGCAGCGTGGCCGAGGCACTTGGGGCCTGCAGTTCTGTCCCCTGCATGGTGCTCCTGAGGCCTCCCAGGGCGGTGGAACGGCAGCCAGACGGCCCCGTGCAGCAGGCGCGCCCTTGGGGAGGTCGGCGCACACTTCTGGGAAGAGCAGGAACATGGGGATTTGAGTCTCTGTTTTACACCTTCCTAAAAATGCAAAGCCATCCTTAGCTCCAGACCCCTGGCTTAGGCTCCACCCGGCACGTGCTGGGGAGGTCTCTGCCCCAGGTTTCTGGGTGCACAGCTGTCACCTCAGGGTCTGGGACTCAGCTCCTTGGCACAGTGCCTTGGTGTAGGCGGCCTTGAGGGCAAGGAGGCTGACTTACTCATCTTTGCGTCTCCAGGCCGGGCGCATGGGGTCCGGCTCCAGCAGGTTCTCAGATTTGCCGAATGAATGAGCACCGCTGACATGTTCAGGGGCCACTTACATTCCATATTTTGTGAAAAACCTGTGCAAGGCTTTAGCCCCTAATTCCAGCACACTGTCTTGTCCTTATTGATTTGTAGGAATCTTCACATATTACAGATTCTGGAAACCAAGCCAGGCCTCTGTCTGTCAGGTCCATACCTCTGCCCAGTGGGCACCTCTGTCGGTACACACCTCTGCCAGGCACAGGCGTAGCAAATTCTTTTTGCAGTCTGTGTGGTGTTGGCACACCACACTCTAGTGTCCCTGCCTTGTATAATTTCCTCTCCTTGATGGTGGGTGGAACTGTGAATATAATGGATACACTGCCGTATAAGGAAAAGGTGAAAGGATTTTTTTGTGTGTGTGAGGAAGATTGGTCCTGAGCTGACATCTGTTCCAGTCTTCCTCTGTTTTGTATGTGGGATGCCTAAACAGCACGGCTTGATGAGTGGTGTAGGTCTGCACCCAAGATCTAAACCTGCAAACCAAGGCAGAGTGTGCCAAACTTAACCACTACCCCACCGGGCCAGCCCCATGAAAGGATTTTTCCAGTTGAAATTAAGGTCCCTCATCAGTTGACTTTGAGTTAATCAAAAGGGAGATTATCCTGGGTGGGCCTGCCCTAATCAGGTGGGCCCTTAAAGGACGGGAGAAGTCAGAGCAAGAAGGAGCAGGAGAGACATTCTCCTGTGGGCTCTGAAGAAGCAAGCTGCAATGCTGTGGGGAAGGCCACGTGGCAGGGAACAGTGAGCGGTTCCTGGGGTTCAGGGCCTCAGCCCCACAATCACGAGGAACTGAATTCTGCCAACAGTAGTGAGCTGGGAGGGGGCCCCGTGCCTCAGAGGACACTGCGGCCAGGTGAGGCCTGTGCCCTGATTCCTGACTCCTGGACACGTGAGAGCCTAAGTGTGTGGTGACTGTTACAGAGCGACAGAAAATGAATCCATGGGCACATTAACTACTGACACGTCAAGGGACAGAATCAGGGGCTCGCACCTCTGAGCACAAGCTGACAGCCCGGACAGCTGTCCAAAGGCACCAGGGGAGGTAGTCAGGGTCGCCAGCCAGGTGCCCATAGGCTGTGCCTGTGCGCACCAGGGGCATCCACACCCAGCATGCAGGAGTGGGCTGGGTGGGGAGGCAACTGGAGCACCACGCAGCACGGCTGTGTGGAGCGCTGCTGGCATTCTTCTAACGCCTTATTTCCCCGTGGGCACGGGACGCCCATCCCCTCCTTACCCACCTCCAGCCCTCACTGCAGCCGATGGAGAGAACCGGCCTGCGTGCCTCCTGGACGGCACTGGACAAATGGCCGTGCCAACAGCCCTCCTCCAGAGCACCTGCTTTGACAACGTCCCTCGCTCCCTGTGGGCCTCCCAGGAGTCGGAACGCGGGCTCAGCCTGTGGGACCGCCAGGTGCCCCAGTCCTGCGCCTCACAGGGCAGGACACGCACTTCCTGAGGGGCCATTGAGGTGAGCAAACCCAGAGACAGAGAACTTCATCCCTGTGGGAGCCTCCTTCTGTTTGCTTCCTAGCTCCAGAAAACAGGAGCAAACGAGGGCAGTTCACGCTCTGGAACAGCAGAGTCTGCTGGGAGAGCCCCCGGTTCCCATACAGCTTCAGACAGACACACGTTCTCGACCTCGGCGGCTGCTGGAGAGCTGTGACCTCAGTAAACAGACACTGACACGTCAACGCCTCTTGTGGAACCGATGCTGACGAGTCGGGCCAGAGGACGCAGGATGCCTTCCTGGAGACAGTGACTAATGCCGGAACACACCGAGAGTCACTTTCCCGCCTCAGTCAGATGTCACCATGTTTCAGCGGCCTTCAGGAACACTTACATGCTGAAGCATCACCTGTGCTCAACTGGTTATTTTGACCAATAAACCCACTTCAAAGGAACTTCCCAGTTTTTGCCACAACATATAAGTCTTCAGAACTCAGTGTCATTGCAGCAGTGCACTTCACTCCGAAGGCCTTTGTCCATGTTACAGTAGCCTGGGTCACTGTCGCTCAGCGAGCGGGCCCTGCAAGAGGCTGCGTGGCTCCCTCTCCAGGGCCTCCCGCTGTCTCAGCCTTGAGCTGCAGCGACAGCCCAGGATGCCCGGGTAGGGTGCCTGTGTGAACCTCAATCACGCCCCCTCCCCTCCCACCCTACTCCCAGCTCCGCCCGCTGCCACTGTCCCCTCTCGGCCGAGGCTTCTAGAGAACCCAACCCCCGACCCGCCCAGCAGGTGGCCACAGGGGCTGGCAGTGGTACCAGTATCGGCCACGTGTGGAAGCGGTCTCTCACTGCAGTACTGGGGTACTCCCGGCACTCTGTGGGCAGAGGGCACAGCGTGGGACAGGCAGGATCGTCCCAGGAACAAAGAACCATCCTGTACTGAAGGCAACCAGCGGCTTCCCCTCCTGACTCTGTTTCTGCACAAGGACGAGGTGTCTTAACACGCACGCCACTGCCTGAACCGTAGCCACAGGCGAAGACAGGACAGTCGGGACCGTGTCCTCCAGAGCCCACGCAGGAGCCGCCACCGTCTCAGGGAATGAGGCCGCCCAGCCCCGCAGATGTGGTTTGGGGGTACCAAGTCAGCACCCGCGTCTGCCCGCGATCACAGGTGACATCACATCGGCTTTTCTGCAGGCGGTGGCGCCCGAGAATTTACATATTGAGATAAAATTATTTTATTACACGTTCTTAATCTCTCTTTTATTACATTGGGCATTACATCGCCTTTTAAAATTATACGGTTATAATTACATAAAGTAGTATCTTCTATGAATTTCATTTCAGAATAAAAAGGAGGAGTGAATAAATATTTGTTGTAAGAGGATGTTTGGGGTGTGGTGGCAGTGAGAAACACGGAGAAGAGCCGTGACGTTCAAACAAGAGTCAAGGCTTCCTCGGGGCCCCTCTCAGCGGCTGAGCACGTGGGGACCACGGCGGAGCTCCACGGCCTGCCCCCCGAGGTGCCTGCTCCCAGGAGACCTTCTCGTGTGTTCAGACTGAAGAAACAACTCCAGTCTTTTTAAGGAACAATCCAGGCAAAGGCAGCTGCTGTGCCTGCCACTAAATATAAAGTCCCCACCTAAGGCGCCCGGCCGGGGCCGTGGGCTCCCAGAGGGAGAGCAGAGCGCGGCCGCCCTGACGACAAGGCGCGCTGCAACCAAGAAAGACGCTGCTCAGCCAAGAACTCTCAGCTTTATTTATTTTTCTTCTTCAAACCACCCTGAAAAAGGAAAAGAATAATACATCGGACTATTTGTTGCCAAAATTAGCTCTTTTATGAAAGGAAAGAGATACAAATTGTCTACAATGCAGCTACATCAGCCCGGGATCCCGGGGGATGACTCACGCCGATGTGAGATCCTGCGCCCAGCCCTTTGCTCCCCTTTCTCAGCACATGCTTTAGAGATGTCCTTCGGCCTGACCATTTTTTCTGTTTCTTTAAGGACCATTTATTTGTGCAAAAGATTATAAATAACTCATTTCTCCAGGGCATGCTTACATCGTATAAAAATACTTGCTGCTTCACACAAACAGCGCGCTTCACGACGAGTGTCCTTCCGGGGCCTGTGCACGCAGGTGGTGGCGGGCTGCGCTTCAGCTGGCAGCACCGAGGCACGAGGTCTCCTTTGCACTCGCCCGGGCTCTGGGGCTCTCACTCTCTCTCAGTGAGGTCTGGTGACAGGAACACTGATTTCCTAGCACTAATCGAGCTGAACGAAGAGCTGTGGCTAAAACACAGCTCTACCCCACTGGCACAGCCACGCAAGTGTCACCTGATGGAGCCCTTCCCACATCGTCACTCCCGGTGCCAAAAGAGAAAAAACACCCATCAGTGAAAGGACAAGCGGCACCCCTTTACAAGTCTCCCTGGGAACCAGTGACCTTTTGTCCCCGACATTTACAGACACAGCAACAACGAGCGGGGCCTCGCCAGACACCAACTCAAAACCCGGTGGTCAACGTGGGCGCGTCTCTACTGCCCAGACAGTGATCCCCCGTCCCCAGACCCCTCCTCCGTCTCTGCCCAGGCCAGGGGTGCCCAGCCATGATGACTGCCTGCTCACCAGCATCCACCGAATGAATGAACGAACGAACAGGGGACACGCCAGCGCCCTCTTGGCGCCCAGCAGCCTCTGACGGTCACCTCCTTAGACTGCTTCCCCAGGAAAAAAACTTCCCCGAAGGTTTAAAATTCGGCCTCCTTGAGCTAGTCCCTCCGCAGGCCATAAGTTAACCTCACGGCACATTAACTTTACCGAGATTCTAATATCTGTCTCGACTTCTCTCAAAAGCAGATGCTGAACCATCGGTCACCAAAAATGAGGACTAAAGAAATTTCTTTTAATCAGCTCAAAGAAGATAATCTAGGCTAAGAGGCTTCACAGCAAGTCCAGCCGAGCGCCCAGCCCACGCACCGACGCTCCACAGCGACCAAGGCCAGAGGCCGCGCTCCGCACTCGAGCCGCTGGGGGGCAGCAGAGCGCCAACCGCGAGGGGCTGCGGGGACCGAGGCGAGCTGAGGCCGGCAGAACAGAAAGGAATCCAGAGGAACACAGACTGTGCGGAAAGTCACTCAACACAGCACATTTTAAAAGGCTTAATCAATTAGTTTACATCATGCAAAAGTCATCTTTCATCAGTCAAACGTCGGCAGGTTTCCCCAGGTTTTTCCTCTTACCCTGAAATCTGCTTGCTCTGACGTCAGGGCGAGGCCTCGGTCAGGGCGAGGAGAAGCGGGGCGACCATAGCACGGGCGCTCCCTCTGTGCACCCTCTTCAGTCGCGTCGCGAGCTCTCCCTGCCCAGCTCGAAAGGCTTCACTCTGTAATAAAAAGATTCAATTACTTTATGCTAATTTGACTCAGCATTAGATGCTCTTTCACCAACTCAGATGTGAACTCTAATAAATACTCAACTAAAAATTCTCTTCCTAAATACGAGTTTAAATTTTTAACACATTCTTATGATTTTTTAAAGTGGATACCCGATCATCGACCACACCTTCACCGCACCGGCCACGCCAGGCAGACGCACACAGACCGTCCACAGTGGCTCTCCACCCGCCGACACACCAGCGCGGACAAGCACCAGCCCACGCGCTAAGGGACGAGGCCTCGGGCACAGTCCTGTGTGCACTTCCCTTCTGTAAAGTAAAATGCCGCGTGCACCGTGTACACACGCATAGGCGTGAGTACAACGGACAGAGGAAGGCACAGACAGGCATCTCACTGCCCCTTTCCACCCAGGCTTAGAAGCTACAGGCCGTCCACATGCCTGGAGGCAGAAGACTGTGGAACAACATCTCCTTATTGCTTGCTCTCTGCCCGAAAATGTTTTCAACTAGCAAGTCATTAAAGAGAGTATTTCAACATGCTAATAGACTTACAAAACCTAAATATGTAATGTTAATATTTTCTTTCTGAAAAACAAACCGATGTCCAACTGAAGGGAAAGTCCGCAGTGGGGATTCTCCAGGGCAGAGCTCCCAGCTAACGCCTATGGGAAGGATTCAGCGGGGCCCTGAGCTGGCACCCAGCAGACTGAGGCGGGAGTGCAGACGAGGTGCGTCTGAGGGTGCAGCAGCCCCTAACTCTGCAGACCCAATCCAGTCACCAGGGACTTTCCCTGGGGTCACCCGGGGCCACCAGGCACAGCTGCAAGGCCCTGGGGGTGAGAACCGACTGGTTTCTGAGCCCCTTCCACATCTCTCTGCTGTGACCTGCTTAGATTCATCTGTAGCACGTGTTGGCAGATCTGCTCAGACAGGTCTGAGACACAGCTCCCATGTCCTGTGCCACTGCCACCAGGTCTATTCAGCAATTACTGCAACACCTATTAGCCTGGGATTACAGGTCACACAGCTGTCCTGTCCAGCACAGAGGATTCTGGACCAAGTACCCAGAACCATGCACACATCACTGTCCCCCCCCCCATCACGCCATGGGTCCCATCTCCCTCCAACCCCAGGTGAAGAGGGTACAGGAAGTGGCACCATGTGGCCCCCATTCCTCAGCGGACCTGCACCTAATCAATAACCCAGTATAGGCAGCAGTGTGAGTGTGTCACAGCAAGCCCCTCTAAGCAAGAACAGGACGCGGACCCTGCTGCAACCCGAGGAGAAGAGGAAGGACCACGTGTGAACCAGGAAGACGTAAAATGCCAGTCTGCAAGCTGCACAAACCCCGAGTCCACGGACTCCGCAGACAAAGGGAAACCCAGCAGGAAGAACGCGGCCATGGCTCTCAGAACTGGGTTCCAGGGCCCACACTGCAACCCCCAACTCTGGAGCGGGGCGGAAGGCTGAGCTCCTGGGCGTCTGCTAGAGGGAGTGTGCCCAGGACAACCCAGCACAGCTGCCACGGGGGAACGGACTCACGCGGATGGCTTTTGAAAACTGCAAAGTTTGAACATAAAATCCTGGACAGGGGGCCAGCCTGGTGGCACAGCGGTTAAGTGCGCACATTCTGCTTCAGCAGCCCGCGGTTTGCCGGTTCGGATCCCGGGTGCGGACATGGCACCGCTGGCAAGCCATGCTGTAGTAGGCGTCCCACATATAAAGTAGAGGAAGATGGGCACGGATGTTAGCTCAGGGCCAGTCTTCCTCAGCAAAAAGAGGAGGATTGGCAGCAGATGTTAGCTGAGGGCTAACCTTCCTCAAAAAAAAAATCCTGGACAGGGTGGTCAAAGCTGCCATATTCCCTGGGGAACTGGGAGCGGCAGCACGTGCAGACCTTAAGAAAGAGGCCCCGGCTGCCCCCTGGATCAGCAGCTTCGCAGCCGAGTGCTTGCAGGAGGGAGGCAGCCCCTCCAGGCCCCTGGTCCAAGGAAGCAGAGAGTAAGCACCACAAACAGCGCGGCACGGATAAAAGGGAGCAACAGACGCAGAGCGCTTGGTCACTGACGACAACCACAGACAGTGCCAGAGAAGGTGGGCCCGGCGGAGGGGGCGTCTGTCCAGGAGGCGGGAGAGGAGCAGCTGGCAGAGAGCAAGTGACAAAGCAAACGAGCAACACAGCGAGCCAGGCGCACCGCAGGGACACCTGAGACGCCTCGCCTCCCCAGGGCACCGCACACGGGCCCTCGGAGCTCAGGAAACACCAACAGACAGACAGACAGACACACCGGCCCCGAGCCCTCAGGCAGGTCTCAGCACAACTGTGACGCAGGAACCCAGGAACTCAGAACCGGAGGAAAGCCAGGAAAATGCCCTGACATCTGGAAGCTCAGCAGAATTCCTCCAAACAATCCACAGACTAAAGGAAACAACCACAGTAGAAAACAGAAAGTGCTTAGGACTTAAAAACAGAAAAGATGACACATGGGAAGGTGCGGCACAGATAAAGCAGGACCTCGGGGAACGCCTAGCCTCGGTGCTCACGCTGGAAAAGGGGTGGAAACCTCAAGGAGCCCACCTGAGGAAGGCGGGCAAAGAGGAACGAAAGAAGCCCAAAGAAAACAGGGCGGGGGGGGGGGGGGGAGAAAATAATGAGAAATCGACCTGCATTAACCGCGCGTCACAGCAGGTCCACAAAGATGCACGCCGGCTCTCTGAGCAGACAGCACCGTGGACCCGGCTCCGGCCAGGCTAACCAAACACACAGAGAACAAAAGAGAAAGGCACACATCAGCCAGCTGAGAACTGGAGAAAGGACAGTGAGGACCAGGGGGCCGCCATCATGGGACACTCCTGCCATCGGTGAAGGGACCACAGGGACGGGAAAGGGAAGCTGAAGCAGCAGTGTGGTGCTGGGCCGTGCCTCCGAGGGAGGCTGTCTCTGGGGGAGCCAGTTCGCGCAGCCATTGAAGGCCCCAAGACCACCCTGCCGGGAGGAGTTCCAAGAGACCACATAGAGAGAAAGAGCAAGGCTGGCCCCAGACAGGTGCCAGCTGTGTCACTCCAGAAGCCTCCTTGGACAGGACGTTGACGAGAACTAAGGAATCCGGCCAACAGCCAGCATGGGTGCTGCAGACACACCGCCCCCTCCAGCCACTCAAACGACTCTGTTGGGGTCCCAGTCACCGTGCAGCACAGACACACGGTCCCCTCTGTGCCCTGACCCTCGAGGCCATGAGCACAAGAGAATGGTAGGTGTTCAGGCCACAGAGTTCTGGGGTGGGTACGTTGGGCAGCAAGACATAACCAAAACAGAATCATTGCTTCAAACTCTGACAACACCAGAAATACAATAACAGGGTATTAGGAACTTTATTCCAAAAATTTTGTAAACTTAGGCAAAATGAGTCAATTCCAAGAAAAATACAACTTGTCAAAACTGACTCAGGAAGTAACAGAAAATCTGACTAAAGTACAAACATTAAAGAACTAGAATCAGGAAACAAAAATCATCGTACAAAGAGCATTCCATGCCTAGAGGGCTTCTCCAGAAAGTCCCGCCTGACGTTCAACAAGGACGCTCCTGTCACGGAGAGGAGGAGGGAAATGTGCCAGCCAAACTCACTCACGAGTACAGATGTCAAACCCCAAACAAATGTCAGCACAGTCGGTCCAACGACACTTTTAGCACAGCAGGATAAAGCTGTATTTGTGCTGGGAAAACAACGATGATTTAGTGTGTTAACCCACCACGTTAATAAACCCACAGGGACATGAGAGAACACACCCGCAACGCCATGAAGTCCAACCACAGGCAAAACGAAGCGATACTGTGAGGACAGTCTGCCATGGGAACACAGGACGGACACATCCACGGTGAGGGGCGGCTGTCGTCAGGGGGAGCGTGAGGTGGACTCTGACACACATGGCTGCTTTTTTAAACCTGGGTGATGGTTACACGGATGTGTAATTAAAATCATTCTTTCACATATGCACTCTTCTGTAGGAACAATACAGCTCACAACGAAAATGCATGAGAAAACAGCGGGCAGTGGGACCGCTGGTTTTACAGAGTGTTATCAATAACGATGGAACCGAGTAGGGGCCACACGATGAACCACGCAAAACTCCCAACTACGTGCAACAGAAAAGATGAGCTGATGAACCACAGGTGCAAATGGTCTCAAGCTATGAGAAAGGCAGGAAGGGCAGCTAGAGGTCTTAGGTTTCCTGCAAAAGAGAAGAAGAGAGGAACAGGAGAAAGGAGCACAGGGAGATGTTGTCTGGGGGCGAGAAAGCAGGTTAGCAAGGCGGGGCTGTTACAATCCGGCTGCTTCTCAGTGTGCCTGGATCCACCACATGGAATGGGCAGGCAACGAGGCAACCTCAACTCCAAACGGGGTGCTGGAAGTCCTGCGGGCACACAGCCCCAACAGCTACAGCGGTTCTGTGGCTTCCAGCTCCTGACACGCTCAGGGCAGGCAGACCCGCTGCAGCCCCGGCACCACCGCCTTTCCAGAACCTTCTCCTGGTGACTGATCCTGGGCTCAGGGCGTCCTCTTCTGAAAATAGAGTGACCCCAAATTAGTCAACCTGGAGGGGTTTCCACCACAGGTTCATAGCTGACTATGTGCTAACAAAAGAAAACTCAAATGCCACGTCAGTGCTGACAAAACAGGGACCGCGGAGGCTTTAACAGGCCTCGGACCAACAGCAAGCACGGAACGAGCTGTAGGAACATAAATGTATCACTTGGCACTTGACAGGTTTGCTGCGCCAGTAATAATCATATTGATTAAATGAAGCAAATGTGTTTCCTTTTAAAGCGATATTTATCATTATAATTTAATTAGACTGTGAAATTAGGGCTTTGCTCTGCCAAAAAATAAGTACTCTCATTTTCTACCTTGTTGATGCATAAAACCATGATGTGAGGGCACAGTTAAACAAAGATGCTCCACTGAGCAGATTCCCCGCGGTTTAGCAAAACCAACTATTTCAAGGGACAAAGGCTTGATACGCAGAAGGCAAGTGAACAACAGGTAAATAATGAATCAACTGCAGGATGCTAAGGCCAGGAGACATTCTTCCCAATTTTTGATAATGGCTTCTATTTTAAGTGTTTAATTAGTCCTAAGATTTGGTACCCAACAGAGAAGGACTGAAAGCGGGTGACACTGAGAGGCAAGGATGCATGTGGGGGCTGAGTCACAGAGCCCGGGGCACAGGAAGGGCAGAGACACCCCTGAGCTGGGACGGACACGTAAGAGGGCTTGTCAGGATGCTTTTGGTGAGAGGAGGTGGAAGGCCTCTGGGCAGAAGGCACCAAGGACAAACTTTATGTAAGAAAGAGCAACCCAGCTTGTTTTAAAGATCATTCTGACAGCACTGTGGGCGAGGGCTGGGGGGTTGAGACCGGAGGCTGGAGGACAGATAGGGGACAGAGGCATGACAGAGATGGAGAACGTCAGCGCCATCTCAGAGGAGGGATGGGCGGTACTTAGTGATGAGCAGCACACAGGGAGGAGTGAAACACCAAAGCCGAGACTCTGAGGATCCTGGCTCCACCAAAGGGTGGATGGAATTTCCAATAACCAACACAAGAAAACCAAAAGGAAAGAGGGAATTCTGGAAGACGGGTGTTTTTCAATTGTTCTGAACTGTGAAAACCTCCAGCGTACGTTAACTACGGTCGATGACATTTCAACTTCACCCCCGACAGGACCCTCCCTGGCACACTGAGGCTGCGTAGGGACAGAGTCAGTTCCAGTTTACGAGCTGCTATGCGGAGAAGTAAAATCTGCACACGACAAAATCATAATGAACACTTAGACACAAGAACATTCGAATACGAGACGACAAATGCCGAGAGGAGGCGAGCCGGCCGCTGGGCGTGCGGTCACGTACTCAGGGCCGAATGCATGGCGGGGAGGGGGGCTGCAGCCTTCTTTCATCTGCTGTTTCTACAAAGAGATGCAGGAAGAAACAACTCTCCAGTGCAGAGGTCTTGATTTAATCTGAACATTTTCGGTATTATTTGAATTCAACTTGGGAAACGGTTTGCCGAGCACCTTTTGTCCTGTGGGGTCGGAGACCCAGGGCCCCCTCGCTGCCCCCGAGCAGGGTGAACCTCAGTTGGAGCAAGCGGACCGCACCAGGTCGAGAACACTGAGTCACCTCCATCTTGAAGACTCCACTCCACCCACAGTGTCCTCCTGTGAGCCTGGGACCCCCACTGACACTGCCTAGGCCTCAGTTTACTATCTTTTATCTCCCTACATTTTGGTCTGAACAGACCAACCGAAACACACTTTGTCATTCATTCTACTTACTGGATTGAATATGTTCCACGTCCTTAGTAAATAAGGGTAATATGTTTTCCCTCATGAGAAAGATTACTTTAGAACGAACTATGGATAGGCACAACCTGAGTGAATCTTCAAGCAATTATGCTGAGCGAAACAAGCCAGACAAAAAAGAGTGCACCTGTCTGATACCGTGTATACAAGACTCTAGAAATGCAAAGGGATCTCCTGTGACAGGAGGCAGACAAGTGGCTGTCAGGGGCCGGGGGTAGGGTGGGAGAGACCCCCAGGGGCTCAGGCGGCTTCTGCAGGTGACAGGAGTGTCCACACATTGTGGGCTCACAGGTGTCTCAAACCTCAGCAAGTACACTTTAAATACCTGCAGGTTTTCGTATCAATTATACTTCAGTAAAGCTGGTTTTAAAAAAGACTGCTTTGTTTTATGTTTTAAAACACCTCATCTTATTTTTTGAAGAGAATGAGTGAACATTATTGGAAATAGTTCTATGACCTGAGGGAGAAACGTTATTTTTTTAAACTTTCAACAATCAAATGCTTCATGGGAAATTAAACGCCTGTTGCAAACATTAAAACAAGTCATTAAATAGGTGGGGATTTTTCCCTATCCTGCTACATTTTATTGTTTTGTGATCATTTCCAGGGGGAACCAAGGCTCCCAAGACTAGGAATGAGCTCTGCATAGGCACAGAAAGAAATGTGACGAGGGTTGGGGGGGATGGGGGAGACAGAGGGAGAAGAAGAGAGGAAGAGATGGGAGAGAGAGGGATGGAGGGATAGGAAGAGAGGGGAGACAGGAGGGAGTACTCCAGTGCGCTGGAGCCAGTGCTGAGGAGCCAGCTCTGCCTGTCCTTCTTTCCGGTGGGGAGGGGCACGGGACCCTGAATGCAGCGCCCGCATCACCCCACCCCGGAGGAGCACCATCTCTGCTCAGGGCTCAGGGACACTGCCTGAAGTGCTGGCAGGGAAGACGGGAGACAGATAAGACGTGCTCCGAGCCCTCCCCAGCCTCAGCTCCTGTTCCCTTCAGGCCACCTGCCCACCGTTTGGCCACACACGACTGAACCAACTAGAAAGGCCAACAGGTGAGCAGAAGAGGTGCCTTCATTACGGGGAGCAGGAGGTGTGGAGGCCCGGCCCCACGGGGGCTTTCTGTCCTTGTCCTGGGGCACATCCTTGCAGGTCGGCTTCACTTCTCCAGGCTGTGGTGGCAGCGGTCTGCACTAACAGAGGTCAGCACATCTTACTGGGCTCTTGTCTCCCAAACTTAACGAAGTTATCGTGTCGAGCGCCTCCACCCTAAAAGACATGATGGGCCACCTTACTTTATATGACTTTCCTCCCCTTGCTTCTAGGGAGCAATTTTTCTAAAAGTGAAGGCTAGTTTCACACAGTCATAGCTAACAAACAAACAAGGCCAACAGAAAAGCGCGTCAGGACCCAAACGCGGGCAGAGTGAGTGAGAGCAGAGACCCCGAGGACCGCCCACCGTTCAGAGGAGGGAAAAGAGGGAACATCTCTCAACTCTCCTTACAAGACGGGTACAGCCCGGGCAGTGAACCTGTCACGGCTGTTACAGGAATTAAAGACGAGCGGCCAACTTCTCTTACAAACAGACATAAAAATTGTAACCAAAATATTAGCACATTGAAATCCACCGACTGCAAAAGACAGCACGTTGGGACCAAGTGGACCATGTACAGACCAAGAACGCACAGCTGGCTGAGGACTGGAAGTAATCGACGTGCCAGGCCCAGAGGGACATTTCTCCCCAGGACTGCTGTAACTTAGACGCCTCAATAATTCAAACTGGCATCTTCCCAGATTTCCATTAGTACAACGAACCTGATGCTTTTCTCAAAAAATATGCTCTACCTGTGGAAAATAACTAGAAACAGAGTGATAAAATGAAAACACATGTTTCCGGCAATCATGAAAATAAAGACCAAGCACATAGAAGTCCCTACACATTCCTTCCCATGGGGGGAGGACGGGCAGCAGAGCTGAGAAGAGGCAGACAGAGCAATGGGGCTGGCGGGCTGTGTCCTCGAAGACGCCAGTATGTCCATCATGAGGCCATCACGAGGAGAGCCAAAGACCAGGACGAGACTGGGGCACGCAGCCTCTACGGCCTCTGCCAGTTAGTTTTCCACATCTGGGAAGCCCCCCTGGGTGAGTGTCGTGAGGAGAGGAACTTGTACGCAGAGCAGGGATGCAGTGAGGCCCAGGAGAACGGTCAGCTTATACACAAAACGGCGTGTTTACAGGCCCAGGCGCGGCCTTCCAGGGAAATGCACACAGCTTTCATCAGATGCTCAACAGAGCGTCTGGCCTGCATCCTGGTTTGAGCAGAGGAGCCCAAAGCCAGCCCTCTCCTGGGCTGTGAACTGACCCAAAACCCATTCCTCTCTTCGGCACTCACGCAGCAACGTTTCATAGCCTTTCTTTTTCCAATAGAACTACGGCTCGTCCGTGGCGACCTATGAAGTGAGTTATTGAGGGGTGCTAAAATTTGGAATTCACAACCTAAACTTGGGGTGTCGCTAGAGTTTAGAGAGGTGCAATTCGGTTCCAGAAGCGTGGTCCCCTGCACTGCCGCAGAGCTGCACAGCCGCAGAGCTGCACAGCACGTCCGCACGCAGAGGGCCCGGCGCCTGCAGCTGCATGGAGGGCGGCCCGTTATCACCGACAGCTTTGATTCATTGTGGATCTCAATCACCACCATTCCTGTTCGTATAATTATAATGAAGCTTTTGTTTTATATGGGTTGTTCGTGTGTATGGTGATGAAAACTTCATCAGTTTTTTTTGAACCATAATTTTTCAATAACTAAACTTACCGGTATCATAAATCATCTCCAATTTTTTACAAAACAGATGTATAGAACCCCTCCCCCAAGTGTCGATGAGGTAATGACATTATTTACTGGCAATGTGCTGACTCAGAGTATGTGAAATTTAACTATCTTGCAATACACTATCAACGTAAGTATGACAAAATTACCTGGCTATTTTTAAGTTTATGAAGTGCTCTTACATAATATAAAATGACACGCAAAAGTACAACATGTCTCATAAAGGATTCTTATATGCTGCTGACAAATTTACTGCAACTGGCTTATTTAACTCCTTCCCAATTCTCTGATAATGTTAAGCTATTTCTCCAGTGGAAAGAAAGAACCCCTATTCTGTTCTAGTTATGGAATCTTGCCACCAAGTGTGAGCTAAAAAGTTTTTAATTGAAAATGGTGATAAAGTACATATCTCCTTTCCTTTCTTCCCAAGACCCCATCGAAATGTCAGAAGAGGTACTTTCTGGCAGTGAACGAACCAGAGTGCTGAAAAATTGCAAGGGGGGCTCAGCAACAGACAACCCCTCCTCCAGTAAGTCATTGAAGCACAAAGATGAAGTCATGCATGCAATTACTTAGGGGGGTGTTAACTATGACACTCTTCCCAAGAATAGGGAGCCTGGGGCAGTCCCTCTGCCCTGAGGCTGAAACCTGAGGATGACTCTCCAAAGACAAGCTGAGGTTTTCCAGGGAGGACCCATGTATGGGCACTTGGCCCTGGAGGAGAAGCAATCATGGCGGGATGCCCTGGGGAGGGGAGAGGAGAAAGGGAAAGAGATTCACCCGTGAAAGAGCAAGGATCAAGCTGTCAGGCGGCTTCTCACCAGCAACACTAGACTCTGGAAAATCACAGAGAAGACTTTCTGAGTTCGAAGGGAAGATGAGATGAACCTGGAATTCTAGACCCAGCCATCATGGGAACAAAATAACCGCGTGTTTGAACACTGCATGCAAGAAGCCAAGAAGTCTCTCAGCCACACGTTCCACAAGGAGTGGATTAAGGATGCGCTCCAGCAAAACAACAACAGAGTCCAAGAAACAAAGACCGTGGATACGAGAAAGCACAGCCCCTGAAGCAGCCAGAAGCACAGAAACCTGGAAAGGAACCGAGAGGCTCCCGTTCAGCACTCTTCTCCCCGGCAAGAGTTTTCTGATGCAGAATTACATTTTCTGCCTTCTCCACTCAAACCGCTTGATTCTGCAGTGAAATATATTTACATTATCATAATACTGTAAGGGTTGCTTTCCTTATGTTAACATTTTTAGACTAAACCTGTAGAAAAGGCAGTGGAGCCTAATGACAGAGGAGAAACAGACTACGGACGTTTCAGCCTTGTCAACGTTCACCTAAAAATACAATGATCAACACCTAGAGAGCAGAGGCACCGTCTGTTGACTCCCACATGAGCCCACAGACAGAAGCACAACGTAGAGCCACGACGGTGACCTCAGAAGGACGCAGAACCAGAGGGGAGACACCAACCAGGAAGGGTTTACCTCCGGGGAGAGGTGAGAGAAGGAGGGGATCTTTAACTGAATTTATATCCAGTGATAGGCCGGAAGATGTTTTTATACCATGTACTGGGATCACATCAAGGTTCTTTTTTAATATTTAAGTTAAAAGGGCACCCTCATCAATCAGGGATTTCTTAAGTAATTGCAGTGTATCTATGGGACACAAGAATATGCTCTTGTGAAATAGTGACGAGCATTATATTAGTTACATAAAATCAGAATTTTTAAAAAAACTATTTTTTTTACTGTGAAAGAAAAAAGATTAAACGTATCAGGCCTATGGAGAGGGAGGTACCATCTGTACTAGCATGTCCATGGGGTAATGACAAAGGTGCAGCACAGAATGATGCAAAGACTAAACCCATATATACAACAGAAGTCCCATATATGCATCAGGAGCTCCATAAATATCACAGAAACCCCATGTACATCACAGAAATCCCATACAAATATCAGGAATCCCATATACACAACAGAA
>NC_060287.1:39612140-39629355 GCF_021613505.1 Equus quagga | reverse complement strand
CACAGAAATCCCATACAAATATCAGGAATCCCATATACACAACAGAAATCCCATACATATATAAGGAATCCCACATGCATAACAGAAATCCCTAACATATATCACAGGAAACTCATATATAAACAGAAAACCCACATACATCACAGAAATCCCATCTATATCACAGAAAACCCCTTTCTATAACAGACATTCCAAATACATCACAGAAATCTGTGTTAACATGCGCCTGTCCATGTTTTTCCTGTGTATACTACACATTTTTTTTGGTGAGGAAGACTGGCCCTGAGCTAACATCTGTGCCAATCTTCCTCTATTTCGTATGTGGGATGCCGCCACAGCATGGCTTGATGAGTGGTGCATAGGTCTGGGCCCAGGATCGGAACCTGCGAACCCTGGGCTGCTAAAGCGGAGCCTGCGAACTTCACCACTAGGCCACTGGACCGGCCCCCACATACACTTTTATATGCCAAAAAAGCTGGCCTAGAAAGTGAACACAGACGTCACAGGAACAAGCCAGAGTGTTGGAGACGACCGCCCTGGAAACTCAAAAGAGCAGCAGGCGAGATCCCTCAGAGAAGAAAGCACTAGCAACAGCCCTTCAACAGAGCCCCTCCTTCATCCCGGACCCTTTATCCTTAGAGGAAGAAATCCAAGGAACACAGCCACACTGTCTGCGGCACGTGGGATCAAAAGGGCAGACAGAAGACACCTTCGGCAAAATCCTTATTGAAATGTTATTATATAGTGAAAATTAAAATATACACCGTTTCTCCATGAGCCAGTTGTTACTCGCTAATTTGTACCCGGGCTTGTGCTGGTGATCTCAAGAGGCCTCCAGAGATACAGAGTAACAGCAGTGCATCAACTGTGTTCAGGGGAAAGAACAAAATATATACATGAGCAAGGACTCAAAGGAAACAATCGAAATGTGACCGAAAACGGTGCCTCCTTCTTCCTGGTTTTGCTTCTCTGCAAAGTACACACAGACCACAATGAGCATATTTTGTTTTTGAATAAAATATAAAATCTCTTAAAAGAAACTGGGTAATGCAAGAAGTATTCTTCAAAGTCTTAGCAGTCGAGGCAAAGGGTAGATTCAGTGGAGACAGTTGCCGCCGGGAAGCTCAGGCACAGGTCCCCACAGGTCCACCCCCTGGCCCCAAACTGGCCAATTCCCAGACCAATGCTGTTTATGAGATAAAACTAGCTCCAACGAGCAGCAGTTCCTGTGCTGGACCCCAAGGAACTCTGTCCAGGGGACACTGAGACGCAGAAGTGGCATCTTAATTAACCAGCACCCCTGAAAAGACACGTCTCTTCCCCTAGCGTCCGCCCTCATGCAAAGGGCTCAGGCTCCAGCAGTGAAGATGCAGCGCACGGCTCCTCACGCACAGAGGCGATAAGAGTGGAACCGTTCAATTAGCAAACACCTAGCCCTTCAGCTTCTGGCTTTGCAGAAAAGAATAAGGTCCCTTAAAGGATAACAGTCAGCTTGGTGAATACCCTTGCCCCAGGTTTTAGGTGAGACACTGAGCCCCCTTGAACAAGGCCACGGCTCCTGGCTCACCATGGTGACACCGTGGATGACAGAACGGCACTCAGACAATCCCCTGGAGATTTATAGCAAGTGAATAATTCCTCACGTGCGGTACAGACGAAAGCAGAAAAAGCATTTGACTTCCGCAAGAATCCTTGGGGTTAACTGACAAACAAAAAAACACGCGTCAACTATTAAACCGACACAGTGAACGTGAAGTTCAAAACCCAGAGATGCAGGAAAAGGGGGGGAGACCATGTTGAAGTCAAAGATGTAAACCCACAGGAAGTCAGCGCTCTTAATAATGACAGCCCAGGTGTACACAGCACGTGAGAAGACGAACAGCCCGACCATGAACTGCGGGTGGCCCTGTGCTCGCTGTCGGGCAGGAGACGGAGGCCCAGGGCCCCGGCGAAGCTGTCAATCGCCCGGCCTATCGGACGCCCAGCGAGGACACCAGCGTGCCGCAGAGCTTTGAGACGTGACAACAGGCACCCAGCCACCACTCACTCTGTGGTGACAGACAGCCATGAGGACTAAAGCGGGCTCTCTCCTCCAGACCAACAGATGAGATCAAGTGTCCAAAAACAAGTACTTTTGCATTTCTGAGATGAAGAAATAGAAGTAAGTTCAAAACACTGTCACCAGATGATCGGTGACCTTAACCCTCTCCCGGGCCCTCACCAAGCTTGTTTGCACGCGGATAAGGGACTCAGGGCTGGAAGAAGCACCCCTCCAGAAAGATTGTGCTGCCTGGTGCTGTGATTTTGAAGAAAAGCTTGAGGACCCCCGCCCGGTGAGCCACACGCCGGCCTCTGCTCAGAGCAGTACGACCCGCAGGCCGGGGCTTACGGACGGAGGTGGAAGCTCGTCTGCCTGAGAACCCAGCTCCCTGGCCCGTGGAGCCTCGGGCGTCCCTCCTGGAAACCGGGGTTCGTAACAGCGCGCACCACACGGGGCTGCAGCAAAGAGTGAACAGAACAGTCCGGGCGAAGGGCTCCACACTGCTCCTGGCACAGAGTAAGTGCTCAGTAAGCCAGGATGACAAGGTGACGATGGCAACTACAGTGTCACCAACAACCAAGTGACTGAGCCGCGAGAGAACCCAGACAGCCTCTTAATCGACGAGAATTAAGTGATGTGGAACCATTTTAATGCTTGTTTCAGTACCATCAAACCCTTGAGACAACGTCCAGCTCAAGCCCCACCTGCTCCGTGAAGAGGCTGCGATGGGAAGCCTCCGTCGGGGCAAGGACTCTCCAGGCCCAGAAGGCCCATCCACCATGCATGGCAGGGGCCTCACCCCTCAGCCTCGGGGAGCAAAAGGCGCGTAGCCCTGAGACGCATTCCAGGGAGTCTCAGGCCTCTGAGGCACAGCAGGGCACAATGGGGCTCCAGGATCTGCCACGGGGACAGCAGTGCACGCAGCAGTTCACACGCCATCCTCTCCGCAGACCTCAGAGGCCAGCTTCCTTCCTATTACTATTTATGTTTTATCTGTGTTCCATCCAAAGGGCTGTGTGCCTTTTAAGGGTAAGAACCAAGAAAACCTCCAAGTACTCTCAGGCCCGAGCCACGGCCTGATAAGAATGTGCCCAGTAAGTATTGTGTGTTTAGGTGGTAACCTCTGACTGCTACGTCGGATCTGTCTACCAACTCTGACGTTCACCGGAGGAAAACGTTATGCCGCACTCGTGTAGACCACATGGTTTCCCCCTATTTATAAAAGAATTCTGGTGCTTTAGCAGGTGTTTACGAGTATTTTTACTAGCGAAATATGAGTCTGCTCACATGTGATGTGTACATACGTGACTAACGATAACAGTGGATTGCTTACAAAAGTAAAGGCCAATCGTCACTCCCAATTTGAAATCTCTGAAAAATTTATGAAGTGGCTAAGCTAAACTGACCCTGGCACTTGTCCACGCAGGGTCGGTAACGGTGCCAACTGTGGGAGCTCCTTTAAACAGAGACTCTGGGGGGGTTCCGATGCGCCCCCAGGCAAGATCCACCAACCATGCATCGGAGGTCTCTTAGAAAAACACAAGGTCCTGGGCAGCCACCTGGCAGAATTCAGGGCAGCAGCTTTAAGAGATGCAGCTCTCCAGGCACTTCCTTTCAGTGACCATTAAAAAAGAGACACTGACGAGTTGAGGGCAAGGTGAATAATTAACATTTTACAAACTATTGTTAAATTTTATTATCACATTTTAGTCCCCCAAATAGCCATAAAGAAGGCATTCACACAAGGCAAGTGGAGTCTCTTTTTCACAGACAAATAAAACTAAACAGAGTAAAAAGATGCATAAAATACTTAAGACATTCTGCCTCCAACTGCAGCGATCTTCCTGCGGCCCCTGCAGGCCCCGTCTGGGCTGTGGCTCAGAGGACACATGTGGTCCCCCGAGGGCCCTCTCTAGGCTGTGGCACAGGCGACACACACGGACCCTTACACCTCACAGTTCATCCTCCATGCCCCCATGAGCCTCTCAGCCTCTGGTCCTGTAACTCTGGGACCACGACCCAGTGTGCCCAGGACATCCAGTTTACCGTGTCATCTTGCAGTAATTACGCATCACAGTGACTCTCCGAAATGTCCCCTTTGGAGCAGTAAATTGCATGGTCCCCTCCTTTAACACAAGCCTGCGACCTCAAACCGGAGGGACGGTCTGCAGAGGCCGGCCAGCTACTCAGCTTTCGCACCTCACACCAGCCAGAACCACCGAGACGAATGTGGGCGACCCACGTCCCCTCGCCCCTCATTTCTGCCCACTGCACTGAGAACAGACCTAGTCTCTCACAGAGCAGCTCCTCAGGAGACGACCAGAGAGAGGGCTGGCTGCCCGCGGTCCTGGCCCCCGCCCAGCAGGCCCAGGGAGGGAGAAGAGAAGCTGGGCTGTAAGGAGTCCCAGAGGCACGGAGCAGGAGACGCAGCCAGAAGCCTCGATGCACCTCCAGGGAGCCCGCCGCACACTTATTAAGGTTCTGGAGTATTTACGCCTTTTACACAGCTAAGTAACCAGGCAACTCCAGAGAGGACACTCGAGACAGAACTCAAAAAGGATGAGCCAATTTCTACAGCTTACACGGGAAAAGGTTTGCTTTTTAAAGGAAAGACGCAGGTGTGACACGAGCTGTGGCAGAGAGCACTGTCCCTGTATCCATTTCTTCCCTGTGACAGAGTTGCCACTGGCCCTGTAAAGGGCCCTTCAACAGAGGAAGTCCAAACGGTCCGCAAACACGCAGAAGTGCTCCATCTCACCGGCAATCAGGGACGTTCACCCGCCAGAAGGTACAGATCAGAGAGACGGAAACTAGAAGTCCATACCCAAGGCGGGGTGGAGGGGGTGGGACACCCCAGGGCCGCGGTTCCGTGAGGACCTCGGAAGCCCATACGGACACCTCTGGCCCACCCTAGGAAGGCTTGTGCTTCTTTATCAAAAACTAGGGATCAGAATAGTCAGCAGTCTTACTCATAATCGCAAAAAAAAGCCTAAATAGCCATCATCAGTAGAATGGATAAATACGTGGTGTGGTCAAACAGTGGAATATTATGTACAACAGTAAAATAAACTCCAACACCATGGGGAGCCTCACATATAACACTGAACAAAAGAAAACAGACACAAAAATGCAATCTGACCGCACACATGTAACGTTAAACAAGCACACAGCGGGCAGGCAGACCTGCAGCCCAGAGTTGCGGGACAGACGCAGGCCGGCCTGCGGGCTCCCACCCTGCGGGAGAGGGAGGCTGCCGGGCGGCTGCGGGGCCCTGCGCTCTGCGTCCTGAGCCGGATGGAAGTTGCCCAAAGTCTGCTTTGCGAGAATTCACTGAGCAGCATGCTCATGCCCTGTGACCTTCCCGTGTGTGCGATGCTTCTCAGCGACAGTTCAAATGCTCATAACCGTTCTAAAAAGTTGGATCCTGAAGAGGCAGGAGCACCGTGACCTCACAGGAGGGTGTAGGAAAGCAGACGAGGGTCTCGAGACGCTAGACGGAGAAGCAGACATCTCAGCACAGTGGACAAGAATCTTCCAGAAGAACAAAAGCTGAGATGCACAGCTCACTTTTATGAAGCAGGATAGGAGTCTCTGTTTTCATAACACTCTCCATGAGATTTGACTTAGTGTATTTACTACCTCTTTAAAATAACGGCAAAAAATTATCTATTCAAAATAAAACAAACGCTGACAGAAGTGTAACTAGAAATAATAAAGGTACAACAAATGCCAGCAACTCCTTGCCTACAAGGCTTTCCAAAGGGAGGGGTACGTGCTTACACATAGTAGGGTTGTTCCCCAAACTCCTAGGGGTAAGGAGCTTCACCACCAGGAATTAAAACAGATTCCCATCAGTGACAAGTATCAAGTTCAATTCCTGAAGAAAAAAATAAATAAAAACCAAACAGGGAACAAATTCTCCCCACTCTTGCCTCATTTGGCCCTTTCACAACACGGTCCTCACTCGCACCCCGCCCCACGTCCCTCTGTCTTGGAAACCTGCCCGACGGCCCGGGAAACACAACCTTACTTGGGACAGATGTGGACTGCTTTCCAAGCGAGCTGGAAGGGGAATTGATGATTACTGCAGAGAATAAACAGATTAATATTTTAAAGTTTGTTTCATGAATGGAAAATGCTAAGCACGCTACCCTGAGGTCAATCCCCGCACTGTCAGAGGGTTTATTATGGGAAGCGGCTTCTTATCGAGGAAGAAAATTAGGCAGAGAAAAGAATCCCACATTTTCTTCTCAGAATTTGGAAGTGAAAAGGTCAAGTAAAAATAAATACAAAGCAAACTGACTAATTTGAGCCTCTTTTCTCCCTGCGCTAGCTAATAGAGCAGAAAGTTGGAGTTAAAAATAAAACAGGTCTGAGCTTCACAGAGAAAGGCTGGGGGGTAAAAATACACACTCGCATCTGACTTCTCGCTGAAACGTGACCGGCGAGAACCACCACAGACACTCGGCTCCTCTCAGCATCTTTGAAGGCAGAGAAATCGAGAGAGAAACCCCTTACAACGGAGCTAGAAACTCCATGTTGACAAACAACCACATACATGGAACATCTCTTGTAGAATTCCAAAGGAAAATTTCAGGAGTAAATAAGCTATTTTTGCTTAAAACCAGTTTGAGTTGGCTTTTCTATCACCTGTTGCCAAAACCACACTAAGGAAGAGGTACACCAGGACACTCGTCTGAACAGCAAACCTGAAAACAACCAAAGGTGCACCACTAAGCTAAAAATACTAGAGTGCAGCCATTCACTCAACAAATTGTGCGTGGCTTCTCCACGCCAGGAGGATGCCCCAGTCTGGTGGGGGGAAGAGTGAATGATGCTGCTGATGCCATGCCAGGTGGTGGTGACGGTGCCACGTAGAAAACCAACCAGTGCCCAGAGGTGACAAGCAAGGGTGAGTCCTGCACAGCCATGAAAGCAGCTTTCCAAATGGGAAGCCACTCACGACGTTCAATGAAACAGCTCAGGACAAATCAGTGGGGCTGCATGCTTCACCTGTGTGCACATGCACACACCCACACACGGACATGCATGCACACACGCACGTGCGCACATGCAAACACGTGCATGCACACACACGCACAGGGGAGGCGGCTGTGCAGACTAGTGACTCACACATCAACCCCAGAGCCCAGCGACTGGCCAGGTCCCAGCTCTGCAGCGAGAGCTGTGCCACCCTGGGCAGTTGCTTGCAGTCTCTTTGCCTCAGTTCTCGCCTCTATCAATAGCAGGAGAGCATCAGCGACCCTCACTCCCCGTGGCTGTGCAGAAGTGAACAGAAAACAGGAATAAAGTGGTTGCAGCGACAGCGGCACCCACAACACTCAAATACCAGCCTGCGTGCACGCCTGAATGCGTGTGCACGCGTGAAGGCACCACCCGAGACAGTTACAGACGTTATCTGAGTGATCAGATGACTTCTTTTCTTTTTTTTGTTTCTATTGTCTGAATTTTCTATGACGAAGCATATGATTTTAATAAGAGGAAAAGAGGTGAGAGAAGCAATTCCACGCACAGGAATGGCAGGCGGTACGGAGCAAGTGGGCCGCGGGCACCACTCTGCCCAGGACCTGTGCGCGAAGGCTTCCATCAGCGGCGCCACCATCTTCCTGCTGCCCTCCCCTGTGCTGTCCCATCACAGCCACCTCTTTGGCAACTTTCTTCCTTTTAATTTAAATGTAAATAGCCATGTGTGGCTGGTGGCAGGCTTTAAATGTTACTTTAATTCT
Source organism: Equus quagga (assembly GCF_021613505.1). Lineage (NCBI taxonomy): Eukaryota > Metazoa > Chordata > Mammalia > Perissodactyla > Equidae > Equus > Equus quagga. The sequence goes on along the minus strand of NC_060287.1, from coordinate 39,621,567 downwards.
TAAAGCACCTCGGGGAGGTGGTGATGGCGTCACAGGAGTAGGGTCTCCAGGCCTCCCGGCTGTGGGGTCACTTCATAAAGAGGTGTTCTCTCTCTGACCTCCACACGGCCCCCCAGATTAAACGAAGGTGAGAGCCTTACACAGAGCAGGAAGATGCAGTCCATGAGAGCACGATACTTCTGATCAGCTTCTGACCGGCTTGTGCCAGCCCAGTCTTCAAAGGACAGTGGCTACTCGTGCCTGAGCAGCCCTGCCGTGCAGGCCTAGATGGCCAGACTCAGGGCAGTCCAGCCACAGCACGGCCCAAAGCACCACGGCCATCTCTCCAGGGCAGCCCGGGGCCATGGGGTGAGCGCCACACCAGGGAGCGTGACCTCAGACTCACAGGCACCTTCTAAACAGTCTGCTGTCTGTAAGGGACGCGGTGGGGGAAGCATGGAGGCACACGCTCACCCGCCAGGCCCCTACCACCAGGTGTGGGGCTGAGGCGTGGGGTGTGGAGGGAAGGAGAAACAGCGTGGAGTGATCCACAGAGGCCAGCGAGGGGCTCAGAGGGCATCCCAGCAGCTTGTGCACACAGGTCCCCAGACACCCACTAACCCTGCGTGATCGGACCTCCGACCTGAGAAATCCAGGGTGGGGTCGCTGCGTTCATTACAAAGTCTGTTTCACAGCATCGCTGAGGAAGCTCAGAAATCAACATCCATAAACTTCAACACTCCCCGCAGAGCTGGAGAGGCCCCTCCATCATTACTTAACACGTCACTGCCAACCAAGCGTGTGCAGTGGTGACAGCTTTCACAAGAGCTGTGGAGTTTCTGCCAATCTGATGTGCGAGAAATGTCCTCTCTGGGAGGTTGAAGGGCCATTTTTATATATGTGCGTGCGTGTGTGTGTGTGTGTGTGTGTGTGTGCATGTTGTCTGTTTTCCTATAGGATTTTGGGTTTTTTCCTGCAATTTTTAAAATATTTATGATACGTAGCAAAGATTTTTCTTACAATTCACCTCTCTGTCTTTTGACCTTAATAACAGATCCCCCACTGAGCCATCAGTGAGCTGTCATTTACAAGGGGGTGTCCAATTGTCCCCCGATCACTTATTAAAACGTCCATCAGGACCCAGCAGTTTGAGGTCCCACCTTAACCACAGATGAGATTTCCGTCTGCATTTGGGCTCATTCTGAGCTCCCGAGTGTGCTGGTCAGGCATCCTCACCACACCATGTGCATACAGAGCCTTTGAGATGCTTCCTGGCTGGTGGGCCATTCTTGCCTTGCTAGCCCTTTCTCTTCTGAGCTTTCTCGGTATTCGTGCATGCTTGATTTTCTATGTCAATCTCAGAATCAACAAGTCCAGCCCAAGGGGAAAAAATCAGGCTCGCTGTGCTTGTATTTCTATTGCAATCACATTAAATTTGTAAATTTACATAGAGAGAACTGCCATCTTAATGCAACATCCTAACCAAGAACGAGGCATGTCCTTCCATCTGTTCAAGGCTACTTTTGTGTCTTTCTTGGGCATTTTTAGAATTTTCTTCATCACTTAGGTTTTGAACAGTTCTTACTACATTCATTCCTAAGTACTGTATCTTTATTCTTGCTACTGTACTTGGGGCTGTCTCCTCCATAACATCTTCTAACTGGTTATTTTTGTGTATATGAATGTTATTATTGATGTTTGCATATTAATTTTGCATTTCTGCTACCTAGGCAACTTCTCTGATTATTTGAGTTGTTTTCATCACTGATTCTCTGAGGCCGTGCTCCCCCACCTCATGGCTACGGCAGATGGAGACCATCCCACCACCGCAGAGAGTTCCACTGGACAGTACTGCTCCAGAGTTTTCTGGGTAAACCGGAAACAGCTCATTTTACCTCCCCTATTCCAAATTTTATGCCTTTGTTTTCTCTTGTCCTTTTCTCAGCCTGGCTGGTGGGAGCCCTAGGATCCCCTTTCTAATTTTGAAATAAACTGCGCATCTGTGTTTTGTGCGCTGTCTCCCTCCTGGCCTCCCCTGAGGTCCACAAGTCCAGCACCCACTCCTGCTGTTGGGGCGCAGACGGGGTGGGGAAGGACAAACCAGCATCCAAGATTTATTCTGACATATCCATTTCCAACAACACCTTCCTTACCCTCTGGCTCTTGTTTAAACCTTTAATAAGACTTCTTTCACAGAGAAAAACAAAATTTCCATCTAGGACAAACAGAATGACTGACATTTGTGGGTCCTGAAAAAGACGTTTTTAGACTTCTAAATGTTACTTTTTATTAGAATTTGAAATAAATAGAAAACACACTTCTGAATAGTTTGATTTCTTTAGTATTCTAATAATCACTTATCTTACAAACGACATCTTTAACCAGGTGCAGAGTTTTCATCCACACACGAGTCCTTCATCTTGCTAATCTCTGGTGTGGTGCACCTTCCACGGGAAGGACCCTAACCTGCCACAGACAGCACTAAACACGGTTTGTAAAAGCAAAGTAGGCTAAACTTTTTTTATGTTGCTGGGAAAATTCATTTTTATTAATTTGTTGTTGCGACTAATTCCCAAGTCCCTCACTATTAGGAGAATAAGAGAAAACGAGGACAGCAAATACACCAACGTCTATGGCTCCCCAGTGCTCTCCGCGGGTTCACCATGGAGACACCCCAGGAAACTCAGCTCACGCAAGGCAGTGCTCACATCCACACCCCCCTCAGTCTCCAGTTCATGTGGTTAGGACGGCTTTCGACAAATGACGATGAGCACACTTAGAACAATATGTTAGTTGACAGACTATTTGCATTTAATATAGGAGTCCAGGTAAACATTAACCATGACCACAACCCACGCTGGACACAGAGAGCTTTGTCAAATATCTCATCAGGGTTGGACCCTCAGCAGGCATCGAGGCCAAGTGGAGGAGGGAGTGCCCAGGGTTAATGCCTTGTTACAGGGCGCCATTGCAGTACAGACAAAGAAAGGAACTAATACCACGTGGAAAAGAAAGAAACAGCCCCCCCACAGTCACTTTAGGGAACAGAGACAATAGCATCACCAGCAAAACGGACCGAAAAAGCAAAGAAGCCGATTTCAGCCAAAATTCCTAGACATGGGCACACTATAAAAAGAAAACTCCTCCAAGATCAGAAGGCCTGGACAGTGCTGAGTTTCTGAAGACCGGTGAATCACATCCTCAAGTCCCACATTTCCCCACAAGCCACGTACGTTTTCATAAAGGAGGCCAGTTCTTGAAACATACCCACTTACGTATACTCATATGAAGTGAGTTGAATAGCATAGGAACAGCACTGCGCTGGCACGCTTTTATCTGCACAATGTTCAAAATAAGTCAATACTTCCTTAGGGCTCTTATGGGGTGTCTCATTTAAAACATAATCCATTGATCGTGATCTGAGAACCGCTGAGGCTGCAAGGGAGCAGATGAGTGGCCAGTCAGGAGCAGCTGAAGAAAGCAGAGAAACCAGACCTTCCATCTCTTTTACCATACTTAAAAGGCCAAAATGAAACCACATGCTCCTCTAAAAAATCACAAATGACACAGTCGAATATTAAAAATGCAAAGGATCTGGCCTGGCCCTGTGGTCAAGTGGTTCAAGTTCCGCGCGCTCAGCTTTGGCAGCCTGGGTTTGTGGGTGCAGATCCCAGGGGCAGACCTACTCTGCTCACCAGCCAGCAATGTCCCACATACAAAAAAACAGAGGAAGACTGGCTCAGATGTTAGCTCAGGGCTAATCTTCCTTAGCAAAAAAAAAAAAAAATTAAATAATAAAATAAAAATGCAAAGGATGCATCTAAAACATAACAGAAAAATCTCTTCGGAAGTAAACCCCACAACTGCACATCACCTCACTTCATCTTCACACTAACACCTCCAGTCCTGGTCACCCCCCACCCTCCCTCATGTCTCCAAGTGGTAGTCGGGCCGGTCCCCACCCTGACCCCAGCTGTGCCTCCACTGCTCCAATCTTTCCTCTTCTCTCTGAAATCTCTCTCCGCCCCAGGGGCCCTGAGGCAAATGGGTACAGCGGGCACCTCTCCTTGGCCCTGCTCCCTTGTGCCCGAGCTGCACAAGGCGACTCCAGAACCCAGCTTACAACACCTGCACGGCACCAACTCTCCACCACCATACTCACACACGTGTATCCCATTAAACCCAAACCAAATGCATCCCCAGCGCCACCTCCTCTTGGCTGGATGCAAAGATGCCAAGGTCTCCGGCACAGGAGACGGGTGAGAGGGGAAGCGAGAGGAAGGAGCCGGCACAGCCCTGAACAACTGATGTTAAAGACCTCACTGTGGAAAAATGTCTAAATGCTGTCACCTGGTGAAGACAGTGCCCAGCAGGGACTCCTGCAGGTGAAGCTCCTAGAGACCCAAGTCATTAAGACCCCCACCCTGCCCAGGAGCTCTCACTGGCAACATGACCCTTTCCTGCTGAGCGACTTTGTGCTGGCAAAACCACAGGACCTGCTGTTTAGGGTAACAAAGCAAGCTGATGAATGACCCAGGAAACCAGAGGGACAATGAACACGAAAGTCAGATGATACTTACTGAGGGCAGAGGGTGAGGACACAAAAGGAGCTTCTACAGCATCACTAGCGTTTTAAAAACACTATGTTTTTAAATAGACTCTGTTTTTCAGAACCATTTTAAAGAAAAACTGAGATGACAGTACAGATTTTCCACACATCCACACCTAGTTCCTCCATTATTAACATCCTACATTAGTAGGGTACACTTGTTACAATTAACGAAGCAACGTTAACGCATTATTATTAACTAAACTAGTAAGCTATGTTTTATTCAGATTTCCTTGGTTTTTCCTAATGTCCTTTTCTGTCGGGGACTCCATGCAGGACTTTACATGACATTCAGTCATCACGTCCCCTCAGCTCACCTCTGGGCTGTGACAGTGTCTCAGACTTTTCTTGCTTTTGATGACCGTGACAGTTTTGAGGAGCACTAGTCAGGCATTTTTGGGGTGCCCCTCAATTAGGATTTGTATGATGGTTTCTCCTGGTGGGACTGGGGTCGTGGGTGGTGGGAGGAAGACCACAGAGGTGAGGTGCCCTCTCACCACCTCACACCCAGGGGGCGTGCTGTCCACGTGGCCTGTCACCGTGGGTGTGGGCGTCACCCTTGGCAGAGGGGCGTCTGTCAGGTGTCTCCACTCGACATCCCTCTGTCCCCCCACTGTCCTCTGTGGGAGGAGGCGCCTGCACAGCCCACCCCTAGGGAGAGGGCAGGCGGGCTCCCTCCCTGAGGATGGAGGAGCCACGTAAGCCATCTGCACCCTCCTCAGAGATGGACTCTTCCCCCGTTTACTCACCAGTCATTACGTCAGCCAGACTCCTGGACATTCTCTCACCCTTAGGGCCATAACCCAGCACGACGTTACTCTGGTGCTGAAACTGCTCCGGCTCCGGCCCCTGGGACCTCTCGGGGCGGCTCCTGGGTCCCTCTGATGCACCTCACCCATGGAGGCTGTTTGAGCACCTCCTTCCTTCCTGGCACAACCAGGTGCTCAGGCTCAGCTCGGCTCATCCTCACCATCCAGGCTCATCGTGGGCATTTCCTGGCGGGTCCTGGAAAAACGCCTCACTCTTTATTTTTTATGTGTTCCTATATGGAGCATGCAGTTACACGTTTGAAAAATATACTTGTGGTAGACAGCTAGTTTTGCCTACCCTGAATCCACCCTCCTCCTTCTGCTAACAGCACCCCAAATCTGTTTCGAGGAGATGGACTTGTCCCATTGGGTACTGACTGGGTGGTCCTGTGGGAAGAGCTGCCTGCAGGGAGCCGGATGGAGGATGGGGGAGGAAGCCCAAACTCTTCATCTTAAACTGCTGGCACAATAATTTCCAAGGATATGTGTTACTTCCATAATTTAAAAATATGTAAAATGTTTCAAACCCTCATGTTGATAACAAGTAGAGACCAAGTCCGAGGAAGAAAAATAACACGAACACAACTCCGACTTAGAATAAAAATAAACACGAAGCCGGCTTGGGAAGAAACACGTCTGTAAAGGTATGGACACTATGTGACTACTCATCTGCCCTCATACAACTCTAAGTTGCTCTTTTTTCCCATTGAATAATCAGGAAAGACTCCGGTTTGCTAACATAACGGCATTCAAAATATTCAAGTGTTTGCGTATTGGGCATGCAGTCTTTGGAAATTTTCACACACGTTCTGCTTGGGGAGAAAACTTCCAGAGCTCTGGAGATGGAGAAGTTCATGATAACTTCCAAAAGCAAAAGGGTCCCCGATTTACTTGAGAAAAACGCTTTCCTTTACACCCCAGCCCAGGAAGTAAATGTTACATGTCCGCATAACCTTGGAGAAGCATTAACCAAAAAACGGTTCAGTTCCGTCACAGGAATACTTCAGAAAAAAGTATCACAATCCATCACAGGTACACTTCAGAAAAAGGTATCATAATTTCAAGGTTTTTAAAATAAAAACCATGTCATAAAATTGTCCCATTCGCAGCAACATGGGTGGACCTTGAGGGTATGATGCTGAGCGAAATAAGCCAGGCAGAGAGAGACAAACACAGATGCTTTCACTCAAATGTGGAAGATAAGCAAACACAGGGACAAAGAGAACAATTTAGTGGTTACGAGGGGGGGGGGGGTGGGGGGTGGGCACAACAGTTGAAGGGGCGCATTTATATGGGGACTGAAATTTCACAATGTTATAAACCATTGTGACCTCCGTGTCACACTTCAGGAGGTAAGGTTTTCCGATGTCCCCTAAAACAACAACCTGCGCACCTGCGGACGGGCGGGAACCTGCCGCCGGCGTCTCGCGGGCGCGGAGTCCCAGGGAGCGACGTGGAGCCGCGGGCGGGGCGCAGCGCGGACAGGTGCGCACGGCCAGCTCCGGGGCGCGGGGTTCGGGGCGGCCCCCGACCGTTAACAGCCGCCGGCGGGGGTCAGCGGGGCGGAGCCGCCCAGACGTCTCCAGACAGGACCCCGAGAGGACTCCGCAGGGCAGGCTCGCCAGACGCCGGCCCCCAGGAGGGACGCGCCCGAGCGCACAGCCATGGCGGCCCGAGCCGCGCCGGCGCTGCTGCTGCTGCTGCCCCTGCTCCTGCTCCTGCTCCTGCCCGCGCAGACCCGCACGGAGCCCGCGGACTCGGCGCCCACGGCCACGCCGCCCACCCCGCCCACCCCGGCCCCGGGAGGGAGCTCGTCGGCGAGCCGGCCCCCGCCCGGCACCGAGCTCAAAGGCCGCGGCCCGCGCCCCGCGCCCGGCCCGCTCGCCCTGCTGGCCCCGCTCGCCCTGCTGGCCCCGCTCGCTCTGAGGCTGGGCCTCGGGTAGGAGCGCCCGCCGCACGTCCCGGCCTGCCCAGCGTGGACACAGCGCGCGGCGGCTCGCCAGCCTCCACTCCTGGACTTCACTGATGGAAACGGATCCAGAAAACCGAGAATCCCACCGCGACTGGTTTGCAGCACGTGGATGCGAAGGTCACACACTTCCTGCGATTCCACAAACAGACTGAAAGATGAGCCATCACAACGAGTTCAAGATGGGGCTTCCGAACTTTGGGTACCCACAACCCTACCCTGGGAATCAAAAGATACTTCATCTCTACTTTGGTTCATTAAATTTTTAAAGTCTAAAAGTAACTGGGTGGTGTGCCGAGTGTCCCTCTGTTTTGTGGGCAGTGGGCAGCAGCCCGGCCTCCCACCAGCCCCAGCTCGTCAGGCTGGCAGTTCTCCTGGGAGCTGGTGGCTGCATTTGACTTGGGGACAGAAGTGACAGGGGCCAGCGCCGTGATGGCTCATCCCCAGACCCAGGTCCAGTGAGTACACGCAGCTGTGTGCTCCCCTTTCCTCACACGCTCCTCCACACGGGAGATTACACTCCAAAGAGTCTAAGACCTTCAAATGCTGTTTTATTTCTGCATATGTTGAATAGTTTTTACAATTTAAAGGTAACTTTTTTAAACGTTTTTAAATCTTGAACATAAGATTTGGGGAAAAAGGTTAATCAAGTATTTGGAAAGGGGAGATGAGCAGCTCGCTTGAATTAAGTTCACACAAGCTTTATGCTATTTTTATTCAAGTGTTTTCACCTTTAAAAATCCACATTTGGACGACTTCCTATCCATGTTTGTAGACAGTACCCGGGACGAAGCCTAAAGTAGCTTCTGGAAGGTAAATGTAACACAAGCAACAGCACACTGACACGCTCTCTGAAGTCAGGCTCACAGTCGCACGAGGACGCCCCAGTGTTGAGCAGGCTTCGGGGCCTCGTAACCAGACACGCCAGCCTCAGAGAACATTCCAGAAACACCAGATCTGATCCTGAGAACCAGAACGGCGTGTGTGAACACACACCGAGCGTGTTCTGGGCTGTACACTGTGTTAGTCATTATGCTTCTATTTACATAAGATGAGACAGTGCTGATTTGCACTGAACATAAATGGCAAATTATTTCTTTAAAGGCTCACAGAGCAATCTAAAGAAAAAAAATCCTAATTTAACAGCTAGGTTTTACTCTATGCGTTAAAGGATGACCCACCGTAGCTTTATTTGACATAAAATAATAATGAAAATGCTGCTCTCCCACTAGAAATTAGCCTTTCTTGGTCTAATTTCTACCACCCATCTCTCAAGGAGCAATGTTGAATTAATGACCCTTAAGAGAAGACACCTAATTCCTGTTAGATGCTCCAAGGCTTAGCTTCAATCGCAAGCATCTCGCAGATTTCACCACTAAAGCTTGAGAAGCGTTTCCGCCTCCCCCGCCCGCTGGTGCAGTGACACAAGTGTTTGTCTTGTTGGCTGCAGCTACGTCCCCATATTGGGGATCAACCATTTCCGCTCTACAGGGAAGACACCCCGTCTGGCCCATCATCCTGAAATACTGAGAATCCCCTAGCTGTGCCTCCACTTGCAAGGCAAGGGGACCAGCCCCTGCCTTCCTGAGCACGCCCCTTCACGAGCCCTGCCAGGCGCCAGGCCAGCTCTCATCCAGCACTTGCCGTCCACAGACGTTGTCACAGACGCTTCCCATCATCATTCAGTCTCATGGTAGTAGGATATCAGCATCCTTATTTTTCAGATGGGGAAACTGAGGCCCAGAAGGTTAAATAACACATCAAGTTCACACAGCTCGTAAGAGGCAGGGTCAGGATGACTCAAACCCAACAGTCTGGTTCTGGAAACCAGACAAATCATGTCCCTCAGCTGCCTCTCAAATGAAAACTGGAGGACACCTCCACAGACAGGCAGGTCAGGACCATCACAGAGACAGGGCAGTCACCTGATGGAGAGCAGCAGAGGGAAGGCCAAGAGGTGGGAACAAGAGAAGCACGTGTCAGAGCTGAGGGCGGGGCTGGACCCAAGCAGACAGGAGAGTGGTCAGAGGGAGGAGGCAGTGGGCCTGGGGCAGACAAGGG
>NC_060287.1:39588559-39612130 GCF_021613505.1 Equus quagga | reverse complement strand
GGAGGCAGTGGGCCTGGGGCAGACAGGGACAGAGTGAGCAGAGGGAGACTGGAGACAGGTGGCAGCCAGGTCAGCCAGGGCGTTGGTGGCTAAGAAGTAAGTTACAGCTTTACTGCAGACACAAAAGTAGGCCACCAAGCCCAGGGGTAAGATAACGAGCTCTGGCCGCTGTGTGGGGGGCACTGAGATCACTAGGGGAGATCAGGGCCCAGTTAGGAGGCTCCTGTCAAAGCCAAAGGAGAGACGGTGGTGGCCTGAGGCCGCTGGGCAGGAGGCCACATGGAGAAGCAGCATCCTGGGCGGAGGATCGACGCAGGGACAGCAGGCCCAAACTGTGCTGGGGATCGGATGTGACAGCGAGGGGTCAGGAGGACTGCCAGGTTTCTAGCAACTGGGGGGTGTCGGTGACATTCACCTTGAGGAAAAGGGTAGGGAATTCAGGAAAAGGACATGGCCGGTTTTGGAGCCTGTGAGATGCCATCCTGGAGAGGGAGGGGCGCCACGCCACCTGGCAGCCCGGGGCCCAGGCCCCACAGGGAGCTGAGACGGAAAAGCGAAGCGAGTGACCAGCCCAGCTGCCTACACGTCCACATCGGCACGTCCAAGACAGGCCTGTCTGCGCCGCCTCTGTGCACCTGCCACCAAAGCCAGTCCCCTGCAAGCTCCGCCGGGCAAAGGCTCCACCTTCCATCCCGCTGCGCCCACCAAACCCCTGCACCACCCCAAACGCATGCGCCCTGATCCTGCTCTAACCCATCACCGTTCGCCTGACAGCGGGCTCCCCGCCCCCACTCGCACCTGTTCTCCAGCCGGCACCACAGAGGAACTTCCAAACCACAACTCTGGGGTCAGACCCCCACCCGCTGGCCGTCCCATTCCCAGGATAGGACTCAATTACCTGCCGGGCTCACAGGCCCTTCTCTGGCTCCCCCACCTGCATACTAGACCGCTAGCCAAGCTCAGAAGTTCGCCCTAGCTCTCCCAGCAAAGCGCTGCTCTTTTGTTCTCAGTCAACAAAAGAAGGTATTGTGAGCACCTCCCAGTGGAAAATACTCCGTAAGGGGTGAAGGGGCCCGCACCCCACTCTTCCTGACCCCCAGGCACTGCTGAGAAGGTGGGGAAACCCCTACCCACAGCTAGCTCGCTGCCAAGAACTCTGGGGAAAGAGGGGAACGTGGAGAGACCGCCACGTGGGAGCACCACGGAGGAGCGAGGCTCCTCCCAGACCCCGGACGGGTCTCCGCAGGCTTGCCCAGCTCTCACGGTCTGCTCTGGGTATGACCCTGGGTGGGGTTTCTCTCCAGTGTAATCGACGTCAGAAGCCATGAAAGAGGCTGCAAGGAAGTGGGTGACTACATCTGCAGTTCTTTCCGGAGGCTGGCTCACCAGAAGGAACTCCTGGGGGCCGTGCACGGAGGGCCAGCGCTCCACTGCCTCTGGGGGGGGTTGGTGAGGATGCCGTGGCAGCCACCCCTGGGGCAGAGATGGGCGGGCCCGCATTCCTGATGCAGCCCAGCCCTTAGACTGCCCTGCTCCTGAGGTCCTCCAAGAGATACAGCAAAACCCACCAGGGGTGGTGGGAAGGTGAGGGGGGCACACATTCCTGCTCCTCTCGTGCCCTGGAGAGAATCCAGCTCATTCACTCTTCCCTTCAGAGGGGGCTTGGGTCAGTTACTGATGCATCTGGAGGAAGGCCCGGCCTGCCTCTCCAGCCTCTGCTCGCTCCTCACCCTTGGCGCGCGCTGGGCCCACCCACAGCACCGTGCACTCAGGTCACTGAATGGAAGGGGCTTGTCCCAGCTGAGGGCACCCCGCACTTGTCCCCAGCCATGCTGGTCACCAGGTGGGTAAAGCTGTCTAACCTGAGATAAAAGATGAGCAAGCCCACCTGGCCACAGACACTCCATTCTCCAATGGTCTTACATAACACAGAGCGTGCATCTGGTTTCCACTCACCTGTCTGAGGGGTGTGTTCACTCCCAACTGGTCCAGAGCTTGAGACGGTAAGAAATGGGTGCTAAACACAGAACCCCAACACTGTCAAAGCCTGCGGCAGCCTGGCACCAGGGCTCCTGCTGACATGGCCGTGGGGGCCCGACTTGGCCACTGCCCACAATCCATTTCACCCCTGCCTCACAGAGCACACACTCTGCCCCAGGCGTCCCGGGGACCAGAGGCGGTGTGGACACTCCCCCGGCCCAGGAGACGGAAGCTGGGGTTTCCTGAAGTGCCTTCCTAGTGGAGACAACGCCCCTTCCTGCTTCCCCTCCTTTCTGCTGGAGTCAGAACAGCCACCATGAGACCCGAGGAGCCCAGCACGAGGATGACACAGCAGAGTGCAGAGACGAAAGGGTGCAGCACCACAGCCCCGGCCCCAGACCGCCCACCTCTCGGTGCAAGGGGCCAAGGAGGTGACAGCCACACCAGCCTGTTCTCTGCTACATGCTGCCAGACCAGCCTGACCCAGAGAAGGCCTGAGCACAGGGACTGTGAACAGCCCGCCACAGACCTGGAGCCGCCGCCGTGAGCGGGGCCAGGGCAGAGGCACAGACACCACACATGCAGACAGACAAACAGGGCCATCTCGAGTGCCCACAGAACAGGGGCACGTGGACAAGAACGACACGGGGGGAGCCCAGGGAGAGACAGCCTCCCCAGGCAGACGGCATTTGAGCTGATGGCTCAACAACGAGCAGGCGGCAGCCTTATGAACACCTGGAGGACATCCATCCCCACGGGAGGAAGAGACGCTCGGGCCGTGAGGTGGGGCCGGGTTAGTACAGAGCAGCGAACACGGAGAACAGAGAGAAACAGCCAGGGAGTAGCCTGTGAGCGTTCTCCCAGGGGGAACTCACTGCCCCCTGTGATGGGAAGTCACTGGAAGGGGTCCAGCAGGGGCTGCCTGATGGGATGTGCCCCTAGCAAGACGCCCGCAGGGACTATATGCAGGCGGGCTGCACGGGAGCAAGTCTGGACCCAGAAAGGCCAATGAGGAGCTCCGTGGCTTAGAGTGGGGTCCTAGAGGGAAAAGAGGAAACAGGTGTGGGAGGAGGAGCTGGCAGGCCTCACGGAGACGCTGGAGAGAGGGTGACAGGAGGAATGAGAATGGCGGCAGGCCACTCCAGGAGGCAGGGACAGCCACAGGATGGCAGGGGACAGCGAATGCAGCTTCGGGCAGACGCGTCCTGCAACACCTCCAGAGCTGAGGGCAGGGGCTGGGGCTGAGGAGGAGCTGCTGAGAGGCATCGGCACCCAGAGTGGGCTGGAGCCTGGCCCTCGGGCTGAAGGCAGGCGGGGTGGGGAGGAGGCGGAAATCAGGTTGGCAGGCTCAGTTCTGTCAGACGCTGCTCAGGGCTGAGCAAGACGGGGACAAGACAGTGGCCACTGCCCTTGACAAAGACAGATCACTAGTGTCACCTGGAAGAGCCATTTCAGAGGGACGGTGGGGCCGAAACCCGACCAGAACAGCTGAGGAGGTGGTGACAGTGGGGACAGGAGTCCAAGCTGGGAGACTACAGGGCACCACCCGCCTTCTCATGGACCGTGCTGCCACCCCAGGTCAAGGTCCGGGGTCAGCTCCGGGCGTCCTCATTCTCCATGAGTGTACGTGATCACTGATACACACAGGTCTGTGCCAGCAGGCACTTCCAGGACAGCAAGGTCCATTCTCACCTGCTTTCACCCTCTCCCCACCCAGTGCCTGTCCCAGAGCCCCACATGCACTGGACACTCAGGAGACCAGCTGGGAGGGAGGGAGGCAAGCAGAGCAGTGTGAACAGGCGGCCCACCAGGAGGGCATCCCGAGGGCCCCGTGAGTTCCCATGGGCACAGGGCGGAGACGGGGCCCACAGATGGGGAGCCGAGATGTGAACAGACAGGAGCACCCGGGTGCTGCTCCTCTGTGCACAGAGGGCGTGTCCCAACAGGCGACTGCACCAACACCCAGGCAGCAATGCGTGGGCCTGATGGTGGTGGGGCCAAAACATCAAAAACACATTTTCCCCCAAATCCCTATATTCAAAATGCTTCTGGAGGTTTCTCAACAAATCATTTGATGTGATTTATTTCTCAAAAGACCCTCACTTTTTAAACACAAAATCACCGGAAACCCATCTTATGAAAGAGAACATTTTCCATTAATTAACATCAAGAAACCACCTCTAGAAATTCTAGGAAGAAACAGGTTACAATCACGTAGAGCCATACAAATAACCAGATGAGTCACGAGTTGAGAAGATGACTAACAAATCACCAGTAAAAATGAATGCCCTTCGGGAAGTTACTGAATTCGATTTTATCAAGCATTTTCTGGGCGCCCACAGAGCTGCAGCTATGCAGGGACACGAAGCCCAGTGCTAAGGTGCCTGTAACAGGGCAAATAAGAGACATGTGCCCACAACTAGAGCCAGGAGGACACACAGCAATTAAGTCCTGGACTGTAATTTTAAAATCCAGGAGGCCTTGCGAGGCAGCAGCCTCCCCCTGGGCTTCCTTGCCCCATCCGAGTCCTTGGGGCTGCAGCAGACCCGTCCCACCACACCCCCATGTCCAGCCTGTACCTCCTCCAGGCCCCACCTACGAGGGCCTCTTCCCAAGAGAAGAGCGCAGTGAAGGATGTGAGTCAAGGTTCTCCCAGACACCGCTGTTACGCACAAGAACAGACTCCAGCCATGGATCAAGAACACCCTGAACCCTCGCACGCAGGACAGGACCCAGCTCCAGAACTGCAGAGGAAAATGCAAGAGGCAGCAGGGAAACGCCAGAAACAGCAGCAGCATGGCTCTGAGGGCTCAGCACCCACAGGGGCCCGCCTCTCTCTTCCGGTCGCCAGGGATGTCCGAGGGGGGCTTCTGGAAAGCTGCCAAGGGCAGTGGACAGCAGACCTGCAAGAGCCAGAGCTGGTGCACGGGGCCTGGAGCCGCCACAGGGCTCCTGCAGCCCAGCTCCAGCTCCAGCCCCACTCTCCCACCAGAGGCTCAGAGCCGCCTCAGAAGTGCTGCGGAGAGCCAGGAGGAGCCCAGCAGCCGCTCAGCACCTCAGTGCCCCCCCAGCCGTGGCCCACGCCAGGTTCCTGAGTGGCCCGAGCCCCATGAAGGTGGGTGTGCGGCCCCCGCAGTGTGGCAGTGGCCGCACTGCTTCCTTCCCTGAGACGTAGCTCATCTCAGAGCCTTGATTCCCTGGTTTTCATTGTGCCTGCTGTGTACATATGGGGGTCAGTGGGGGCGGGAACGTGAGACTCAGCAAAAGGGCTTCCACAGCTTGTAACGGCGCACCTTGTCAGCCCTAGAAAACGGGATGAAGATTTCCTCCTCAGCCTCAGAAAATGAGATGTGACGCTAGTTCTGGTGTCCTTAGGATCTATCTTCAACAGAAAGAAGTAAAAAATACAAACACTCGTGAGAATGAGTTAATCCTGTTTTATAGGACTGGGAGGGTGTACTTATTAAAACACTTTTTAAAATAATTATTCAGGTCAAGAGCTACATTTAAGCTCGTAAAAGTTCACGGACTTCCTCCACCTCATCTGCTCTGTGTTTCGGGACAATCCCTGATTTGTCCATTATTTTAATATCTACAGGAAGATGTCTTTCCTATTTTGTCATACCATTAGTATCAGTCTGACTTAAAAACTTAAGTACAGAGAAAGAAGATATATCCATTTTTTTTTAAATCCAATAGGAACACAACAATGGAAAAACTACTTTTAACGAGGGCTCCTGAAGTCTGATCCTAACCTTTAAAGGTAATCTATGAGGAGTCACCTCTCAGATTAAGACTTGATCCCCATAACCCTTACTTCCAAAGATGAGGTTCCAAGGTGTACCAAAAAAACCAGAGAATATGTATTCCCATGAAAACTGTCTTCTTTGATGTCCGTTTTTTAAATCTCTCTCTTCAGCCGGCTACAACGTGGTCAAAGGAGTAAGGAGGGCCCGCTCCATCATTCATTCCTGAGAGGTCAGAGAGAGACACAGTCACCTGACAAACAGAAGGGCCTGAGTGAGGTTTCTCTCCATCCTCGACAGAGAGGCCGGCAGGTGGAGAAAGGTGTCGAGCAGGATCGGGGTAAGCAAAGGGAAGCTGTTGCTGGCTTTGGATCACAGCTGAGAACCAGGCCCAGCAGCAGAGTGACCTGTCCTTCCAGAAGATCCCTCTCTGCAGATGGGATGCTGGAGGGCCGAGAGCCAAGAGCCACCCAGACTATTCACACTTCTGTTCCTCAACACCCTCCCGGACGGATGAAGAAAGTTGATCTCTAAGGTCTCTTAAATTGTCTGAATAAATAAATAGAACTATTTTCTCCTATCAAAATAAAATACTGACTTTTAAAGGAAAGACAAATTAATTTTGCAAAGGATTAAAAAAGCAGAATCCGAGTCAGACCTGCAGGAAGACGAGCAGGGGGCTGTCTGAGGTCCACCAGCCTGCATGCACGTTTCCTAGCCCACCCACCACAATGGCCAGACAGGACCGTGGTCCTCCCGCTCCTCCTCCCTCAGGGAGACCCGCCACTCCCCCTGGACCGTGGCCACAGGAGAATGGACCTGAGCGCCCACCTCCTCCACGCCAGCTGATCCCGAAGCATGCAGCAAATGCGTAGCAATGCTGTGGGTGCTCGGGGACCAGGCTCCCACCACCCCTCGGAGCCAGCAAGCTGCCAAAAGGCACAGCCCCACATACCCTAAGGCCCTCAGGAGCTGGACAGGGGCCACACTGGTGAACAAACCCTGCCGACAGCCAGGACTGCAGCAGAAGACTGCAGGCTCGTCCACGGCTCCCCCCAGACGACAGCCCACATATCACAGGGCTGTCGCTGCCCCCAACGTCTCCAACTGCTCTACTGTCACAGCCCTTTCAAAACATTAACCTTTCCTGATGTAAAAACCACTAGATTCAATTCCTTTGCCTTTTCTTTGTAAGAATTTAGTAAAAGCAGAAATAACTATATAAGTAGTTAAGCTAAACATCGACCAGTACCAAAACAGGAAATTTCAAAATTGAAGCTGTAGAAGAAATTGGATTAATTTAGGGTTGATTTAAGATAATACCAGGAGCAAGGACAAGTGGATGTCTCAGTAAGAAGAAAACTGGCAAGGACAGTCAAATTGAAAAAATACACAACTGAAAGACAGATCAGAACCTGTGCTCCAGGCAGGAAGGGACTGAGTCATTCTATCCACTGCTAGACCTCTGGCGTCCACAGTGCCTGACACACCACAGGCGCTAAAAAGCACTTATCAAGTGAATGCATAAATACATGAATGAAAAAAGGCTTAATTTATACTAAGAAAGATGAAGATCTACACAAATATAAGATGCTAGCAACTCCTCAGATTTTAAAAAGTGCCATCACAGAACCTGCCTTGTTCCTCTAATAGAGTTCGTGCCACAATGGTAATCACGGGTCAGATGCTCCATTCGTCAATAAAAATCACTACCGGCCCTCTATCTCACTCTCTAAAAAGGAGGTGGCTGAGGTATTTTTTAGGGGGGAAATGCAGAATGTAAATGCACAGAAAACAAGAATGACTTGAAAAATAAATAAGCCTTCAAGCCAGGAGCAAGGACACAACGGGGACTGAGGTCAGACTACTGTCACCCTGGGGAGGATGGAGTGCTCAGTTGGACAGGCACGAGGCAGCCCAGGCATGGACATCAGAGGTGGCCACGTGAGTGCACACAGGTCACCAGGCTGCACACCAGGTTCCAGTGGTGACCGGTGCCAGCTCGTACCAGCTCATGAGAGAGGAATGGTACATTTTCAGGAATTTTGTGAACCAGCTGACAGCTCACTGGTAGCTGAACTAGGCAATGGTGAGAATATTTATGCCACAGAAATTGGCAAATGCTACAAATCAGGGCTTTTTACACTCCCCTCCCCAAGAAAGCCAGTTCTTAAACACTTATCAGCACATCACTGCGTATACCTTACAATATGTAAACTGTATCTCAAAAGCAGAGAAAAGCGGGGCGAGCCTGGTGGCGTGCTGGTTAAGTTCACCCGCTCCGCTTTGGCGGCCGGGGGGTTTGCTGGGTCGGATCCTGGGCGCAGACCTACACACTGCTCATCAAGCCATGCTCAGGCACATCCCACATAGAAGAACCGGAAGGACCTACAACTAAGATATGCGACTATGCACTGCGGCTTTGGGAGGAAAAAAGAGAAAAGCTGGGGTCTGAGGAGAGAGAGGAGGGACTCGTTTTCAAGAGAGAGAAAGTAGTAAATAGCACACTTAAGTTTCAGCGTGTTAAGAGAAAAGTAAGGTTTTCCCTGAGAAAGAAAGATGTTTAACATCAGGAGATCTCCGGATGACGTTCACTACGTTAACAGAGCAGAGGGAAAGCCATGCGATCTGCTCAACAGACGCAGGAAAAGCACGCACTGAAGGGCCACTGCGGCACATGACGAAGTTTATTAAAAACGCTCAGCAAAAGGAGGCAGGTGACTTGCTTAGATAAGGGTGCGCACAACACAACCACAGGGAACCACACCTGGGAGGAAACGTGAGCGGTGCTGGCGCTGAACCAGAGCAGGAGGAGCGCACGGACCACGCGGAAGTTCTGGCCCACAACTCGGGGAAACACAGAGATCAAAGAGGAAGAGGGATGGTCTGCACACTGCGACCTCCACCTGGAAAACACGAGGCCCAATGACTGCTGTGCTCGTAACCAACATGCAGCCTCGACAGGGTCCTACGCGGCAGCCACAGGCAATCAGAAATGCAACCGAGAAAGCACTCGCTCGATGATAAAATTGGCGTTTCTGACACCGGGCAGAGAGCAGACTATTCAATGACAGAGGTGACTGGTGACCCAGCGGAATAAATATGAGATGCCGACCTCAAGTGTGTAAAGACAGACTTCACGTAGATTAATGAGCTAAATGTGGAAAACAGAACATAAAACTGCCAGAAGTTACAGAAGAGTGACTCTTGAGGCAGGGAAAACGTTCTTAGACAGGACTCAAGCCCAAAAGTCACATGGGAAAAGGCCGATAAATCTGAATACAGGAAAATTTAAAATTTCTCTTTGGAAAAAAATAAAATAAAATAAAAAGACTAAGGAGAACACGAGTAGGCACGTGCGAGGTCCCCAGTGTGGCGCCTCTGGTATCCAGCCAGCCGGGGCCCCGACCGCCTCCTGGGCACAGCCTCTTCCCCTGGAACAGGCCCCCTTTCACAGAACTGTGCCCTCCCTGCCGCGGGTCCCCAACGCTCCTCACCGGGGCCCGGGGTAGCCGGAATGTCCAGCAAGAAGGCACGAAAGGATCTCTCACTGAAGACAGCTCAATCCTCTTCAGAGGCAGGGTCAACAAAAGCTCAGACAGATGGGGAGACCGAGGCCGCGGGCTCCCCATCCTCACCCTCAGCTCCCAGCTACCTTGTCAGGTGCTTTCTTTTTCAACTCTCTATTTTGACATTTTAGACTTACAGGAAAGTTGAAAAACAGCACAGAGTTCCCATATATCCTTCACCCAGCTTCTCCTAATGTCCACATCTTACAGAATCACTGAACAATTATCAAAATTAGGAAATTAACAAAGGCACAATTCTATTAGCTCAACTACACACCATATGTGAATTTTGCCAGTTTTCCCACTAACATCCCTTCTGTTCCAGGGTCCCATCCGGAACTCATGCTGCATTTCGCTGTCGTTTCTCTTTAGCTCCCCAAAGCCGAGACCATCCCTCCGTCCGTCCTTGTCTTGCAGGATCTGGACACTTGGAGAGCACTAGTCAGCTGTCACTGTCTGCTGTCTCCTCATCATCCCCCTGCGACCAGGAGTCTGTAGCGAGGAACCCTGAGAGATGACATGCCATGTGGCATCAGGAGTCTGTGATGGCGACCGTCTTATCACAGGCCACCTGGGTGAGGCGGTGTCTGCTGTCTTCCTCCACTCTAAAGTTACTATTTTTCCCTTTCTGATAAATAAATAACTTGGGGAAGAGATACTTTGAGACTAGGCAAATATCCTGTTTCTCCTCAAACTTTCGCCCACTAATGCTAGCTCCAGTCCCCGGTCTCGCCTACAATAATTACTACCGTGGTGTCTGCCTCACGGGGATCTGCCATTTCCTCATTCCTTCCACACTAATCAACCAGAATTCTGTCTGGAAGAGCTGTCCCTTCTCCCCCATTTATCTACTTATGTACTCCATTCCTTGTCTATATCAGGATGGAGTGATGGCTACTTATTTTATTCTGTGGATTATAAAGCAACATTATCATTATTTATTTCCCTGCTGAGGTCCATCCAGCTCTGGCCACCTTTCCTCCTTCAGCTTGGCCCCCATGTCCTTTCGACAGGCCCCATCGTTTCTGAGCATGTCCTCGTTCTCCGCTCCACCAGCTGTCCCAGGAGGATGCTCTCTGGGTGTGCTCACTGTTGCTGGGCCTTCCCAGGGCACAGAGCTGGGAGATGTGTACGTGAGCACACCAACCCATGCATCTGCATACATCTCTGTTTACCTCCGTACCTATCTATCCATATGGACACATGTTAAAACCCCAGTTCACATTGACACCTGGGTCAACCCAACCCAGAGGGGCCCTTAGCCCTCCTCTGCTCCTCACTGTCTCTTCTTCCTGGCGCTCAGGATCCACGCCGCACTTATCATCTGTTCAGTCCTCATGTACGCACAGAGCAGGTTCACACGGCTAACTGACCCGCGAGAGACAGACGCACCACTACAGTGGAGCACTGGGTGCTGTCCTTCGTGTCCCCCGTCTCACAGAACTAGTCCACACGCTGTTTTCTCAACTCAGGCAAAGACTGCTCCCCACCCCCGCCGCTGCTGTGGCTCTTCACTGTTCTGTCCTACACTGAGGTTTGCTTCTGTTTGTGTTCCAGCCCACATCCTGGGTGACGTTCACTTTTCATTCTGGGGTCTGTGAAATATTGCTGTGGTTCCCCGAGCAGGGCTGTCCGGAGGGGTCTGCTCAGAACCCGGCGCCCATCCCTGCAGCCCCGTCCCCTCCCCATCCTTCCCGCCCCACCCCCTCAGCCAGTCTCCCCGGCTCTGGCTTACCCTCCTGCCCCCCTTCTGCATGAACGGGCAGGCGCGCACGTGTTCCCACACCCCCCTTCCCACGTGCAGGGCTGCACGCTAGATGATCTCAGGCACTCTGCCTTGCTCGCTCCCTGCGTGTTCTGGAAATTGCCGCCAATCAGTTCACAGAGACTGGCTCCTCCACCCAGTGCTCTGCGGTACAGGCAGCCAGGGCTGACCCGCCCTCTCCTGTAGGGAGAACCAGGCTGTTTCCACAGGTGTCTTCATTGTGTCAGAGAGCATCCTCAGCCTGGATTCCTGGAAGTGGAACTGCTGGGTCAACGCATCGTGCACGTGTAGCTCTGTAGGCTGAGTGTGGTTTTAACATGCCCAATAGTGCTTCATTGATTTCCTCCTCTGACGAGTGAGAGAACAAATCCAATACTGGGAAAGAGTCCATCTGTTCGGGACCTAATAGCGTATATCACACACGGGGCTGTCATCCCAGGAAACCCTAATGGCCTGCGCTCAATTGTAGGACCAGGACATTTCATCCCGGAGGAAACAGGCTCATACTATTCACGCAGCTCAATGCACACCACAGACAGCCCTCAAGAGCAAGCCACCTGAACTCTCAGAGCTGGTTCCTACCAGCACCGTGGGTGTCAAACACATGCTTTTATCCCAAACAAAGCTCACGTCCACATAAGCTCACGTCCACACACAGACGCATCTGGTGAGGTTCAGAGCAGCATTATTCACAACTGTCAAAGAGTAGAAACAAGCCACATGTCCATCCGTGGTGACGGGATAAAAGAGACGTGCTGCATCCGTGCAAGGGAGCACCGTTCCGCAACTAAGAGGACAAACCACAGGTCCACTCTGCAACACGGGCGAACCCCAAAAGCGTTATGGTGAGTGAAAGAAGACTGACACAAAACACTGCATATTGCATGATTCCATTTACATGAAATGTCTAGAAAAGGCAAATTTAGAGAGACAGGAAGCAGACAGGAGGACTATGCTGGAGGGAGGAATGAGAATTAACCATAAACACAAGACACATCTGGGGTGATCAAAGTGTTTTAAAACTGGACTACGATTATGGCTACACTGCTTAGAAATCCACAAAAATCACACACCTGTCCACTTACAGAGGGTGTATCTCACGGCAGCTGTGTAAAACAGAGGAAGACAAAAGCTCTGTGCATACCTTCCCCACCTCCATTCTCCCCAGAGCCCGTGGCTTCCCACAGTGCTCTAAAAGATGACCACTCAGCCCGTAATTCCATCACATGTGCCACTTGCGCTGTGTCTTTCAACTATCAGTAAGACGGGGGAAACACCTTGGACTCTTGTATGTGAAGCACCATGCTGCCCGCACCACTGCCCTTTCCCGGCTTCATCACAGCGCGGCTCTGACCGACGAATCCCATACAACATCACGGCTCAAAGTCTTGGTTGACTAGGAGGAAAAATCCTCCTTTTCCTGCAGCAAGGGCTTCAGTGAGAAACGCTCAAACTCATCACACATTTCTCCTTTCCGCCTGGGCGGGGGACGCCCGGAGCCGACCCAGAGAGGGAGAACTGAAGGGGAGCTGGGCGGGACGGGCGATGGTCCGTGCCCGGTAACATCCTGCAGGTTTACGCCACACCTGCTCTTCCCATGGAAACAGCGTCAGTTCCCTACAGTGTCATTGGAGGAACGGCGTCAAAGAACGGAAAGCGTCACAGTGAAATGATCAAACATGTCACTCACTCACGTGCACGTGGGTGAAACCATCCACTACGTGACACCAAGAAATACAAAGAGGACAAAGAGCCCAGAGGAGGAGTCAGAGGATAGACACAAACCCGGATCAACACTGGGTGACAGGGCACCACGCATTCAGACGGACAACAAGCCAGCAGTCCTGGCCCAGGCTTCCACCCTACCACTTCCCAAACCAGCCGGAACCTGACGGGAGTGACTGTTCTGTACGGTTTCGGTGATGGTCAAATCTCGGTTGAACTCTCTGACCCCAAATTACGGCAGGTCTGAATCCTGTGACTCATTCCTATGAAGGCCACATCTTCCTGGATTAAGAATTTTCAGCTTCAACTCCCAAACCGGCTTCCACCTGCAGCAAACAGTTCCCTGCTCACTCCTTGTGCCACAACTCGCCTGGAACTGTTAAGTTGAAAAATTATTGCAGAAGCCTCTTTAAACTTTGAGATAGCTTTTTAATGAAAATTAAGTTTTAATGTATCAAGAAGGAAAAGATAATCCTCTGAAGCCACCTGCCCAAGAACGCTGTCTTCTAACAGGTATCCTGTAAAACCTAATGCAGGCGACCGATGCCAGGATAATAATTCTGTTTGACTATTATTTTGGGTAGATTCCTATTCTGAAAAGGAATGAAATTCAAAATGATCAAGACTAATTTATTCGATGTGATTAATTTCATTCACGTCTAGAATACAGTGGATATAAACAGTCAAATCATTGCTATTGAAACTGTGGCCCGAGCACCGAAGTCTCTTGAAGCTGCTACCCCTGTTTAGATCAACTTCGAGCTGTTTGTGCTCATACTGCGTGCCACGTCTCAGTGATCGCTAAGCCTCTTCCATCATTCTTCATGCAGCGGCTGGGGGCTGCATCTGTGGCCACACAGCGTCTCACGACCTCCGTTCTCTACTTGGAGACATCCCCCTGGATGGGTCCCCCTTCCCGAGGCAGAAGCCAGAAACTGAGTTCCCTGTCCTCACGCAGCCCCAGCACACACAAGATGCAGGGGTACCAATCTGACACAGACAAACCCCGCCCCGAGAGAGAAACCCGAGGAAGCAGGTGCCGGCAGAGTCGACTCCCAAACGGGAAGAAACTGAGATGAAGGAGACCTGGGTGCTTGCGGGCAACAGTGGGCAGAGTGCCCGCGAGCAGCACCCATGCTCAGCGTGCGTGGTCCCACTGGGTGACAGGGTGTTGCGGCTGACTCTCAGCCTCACACAGATGATGACACGCTGCCTTACGTCCTTGAGTAAACTCCTTTTCTCAAGGAAGTCCAATCATCCGAGTAAGTTACCACTCGGAGAGCGAGAGAATCTGTGCGTACCGCCACTGACCAGAGAAACACGACGAGCTGGGTCAGCTCTACGTGCACCGCCCGCAAGTGAAGGCACAGGAACACGAAGCAACTTCCAAACTTGCCCCCAGCCTGACCGACACACGTCAACAACCAGGGCCTCTAAGTGTCACGTCAGGAGAGGGGGCTAGGTAACACGACCCGCTACCGAATTACCTTCAGTCAGTTAAGACACGCTCCAGACTTTCAAAGCTGAAAACAATCCTTGCTCAATCTAACTCACGACAACCGACATAGTCTGGAGCCCCCCATAAGAAAATGGGTCATCTGCACTTCCCCGGCATCTCGTGTTTCCTCATGGAGTGAGAACCCATCACTCGGGCCCCAGACCCTGCCCCCACCCCCTTCCTTCCTGCACCCCACCTCTCCCAGCAGAGCCGCCGGGCCCACAGGGAGGTGACAGGACACCTGTGCGAGCGCCGGACTCGGCTGGACCTGAAGGAGCCCTGCCGTGGCGAGGCGCGGCCCACTCTTCACGCTCACACAGGTTCTACCACAAGGATTTGCTGAACAACCGACTGAATGACCCCTGAAACACTCAGAATGTATTATTTTACTCCCATTTACAACGGTCTTCTAGGAATGGAATGAACCTCGGAAATCACCGACTCGACCGTCCCGTTTGACGCCCGAGGAACCCGAGACGGAGAGACGTTGGGAACAGCCATGAAGTCCAAAGGCAGGGCTGGGGTTAAACCCCCATTTCCGAAACTCCGGTAAACTCTTCTGTTCGCTCCTCCACCAAACAGCTTATAAGCCATATTCTCTTCAACTTTTAAATCCTTTAAGCCTCCACGGTTTAATCAAGTATTTTCCATTTTATTTGGCTGCTTTTCTGAAACTTCCCAGAATTATTCAAAGTTTTTTCTCATTTTTGTCAAGATGTACTTACAGCTATGACCTCTCTGACTATTACGGATGCTGTTATTACTTAGGAGAGTGCATTTCAATTATACGTTGCCCAAAAGGCATTAAAATGATGGTGGGAGCACCGTGCTATTTTCTCAGGTTGAGGACTCCCTGTTCTCAACAGATTAATTTACTATATCACACTTTATGGTTTTAGAACAATTCTGAATGTTTTGTAAATGTTTCTGTTTCACAAAGAAAAGCACGGAAATCTGGAGATAACACAGACATATGGGGCGTAAATATACGACTGATTCACCAAGTACAATAGGAGCACGGGGGGAGGGTAGGGAGGCAGAAAAAGCACACGTTCTCAGACGCAGACAAACTTAGCCTCGACTCAGCTTCTACCATTTACTCATTCGTTCAACAAACACTGGTAAGTGCCTGCTGCGGCCAGGCATCGTTCTGAGGCCCCGGACAGGGACAGAGCAAGACCCCTGCCTCCCCGAAGCTCCCCCGCTGCCAGGCAGGCTGACGGGAGGGAGGAGGGCGGGCACGGAGGGCAGGGATAAGCAGAGAGGCAGCAGGGCATGCAGGGGGTGAGGAGGTGAGGGTGCAGAGCAGTGACGCCCAGGAGACAGCTGGAGGTGAGGCCCCGGGGCTGGTGGGGTGACCGAGGGACGGCAGGGGAGGAGGCCCCTGGGAGGACTCGGAGATGCGGGCAGTGGCAGGGTTCCAGGCAGGAGGGTGACTGATCTGTCCTCCACCTGAGGCTCTGGTCTGGCTGCTGGTGAAGAACAGATGGGAGGGGACCAAGGGGAGCCGAAAGGAGACCATGAGGAGGCTACTCAGATGAGCCGGGAAGTCTCCTCGTCAGCAAGAGGGTGATGGTGGTCCTGCATGATGGTAACCTCCTAAAATAAGACACTGGGGAGTAGCCAGGTAAACTCGGCCCCCCATGCCTGACACACAGGAAGAGCTTCACAAACGTCAGTAAACATTATCCAGCCTTCCCAAGAAGTCACTCGACCTCTGATGTCAGTTCCCGATCTGAAAAAGAGGCAATGACACCTCCAAGTAAGACTTGTGAGGAACCAGCGATGGAAGTACAAGGGCTCTACCTGGTAACTGCAAACATACGTGTCTGTTTTACAAACATGTTACAGACCTTACAGACCATATGTAAGGATATGCAAATACCCTGCACACCGCACCCTAGGGGAGGAGAGATTTTCAGATTCACACAGAATCCAACGTCAGACGGTGTCTGTAACGAGGAGTCTTCACCACGGACCCTTCTGGTACTTAGCATCACGACTCAAAGAGGGTAATGAGCCGTTCCCACTCCCTCTGGTGCCCTCAGCTCCCGGACCCAATCCGTCCCCAAACCCTGCTGACTCGACTGCCAACACACAGTCCACACTGCTCTCTTTTCTCCAGCCCCACCACCTCTGTGCTCCCCCGGGGCCTCCCGTCTCATTCTGGCACCGGTTCTCCCTGCTTCAGGCTTTCTCCTGCCCATAGGAGCCTGTGAAGCCAGGCTGCACTGTCTCCCAACCTCACCGTCCACCCCGCTCCCCATCAACGACCCGACAAAGGCTACCGGCCCCTCTCGTCCACTCCAACAAACAGGGCTCTGACAGGCTGTCCCTTCCACCTGGAATGTCCTTGTCCCCTCTTTTGGCAGGAAGAGCTCATTCTCCCTCGGGCCTCAGCACAGCACCCCTATTCAGAGAGGCCTTCCTGGAAACCACGTCTCAAGCAGGGGCATCCACCTCAGCCCCGTTTCTCCGGCCATTCAGAGATAGATTCATGTCCAGGTACCCTATCTGCCTTGTGCTCTGGTTAGTCTCCCCTGCTGGAATGCTGGCTCCAGGAGCAGAACCCTTCTCCCTCCCAGGGCGTCCTTCCGCGATGACTCACACAGAGACAAGGCCTCAGTGAAACCTCCAGCCAAGGGAAGAGGAGTGAGAGCAGCCCAGAGCAATGGGAACCAGCCCTCCACCGTACACGGACGGAACGCGAGGGAGTCGGCGGAGGGCTTCCCGTTTCATCCCATTCGCTGAACTACTGAGAAGGTTGATATTTCAAAACTCCAGACCTAAAAAAACCAGATAACCACAAATAATACAAATCGACACGCAAGAAGGATATTTTAACAGCCACTGTAAGGGAACGCGGCTGCCCCAGAGGCACTTAAGCCTCCACTGGCCCAAAGCAACACCCGCCCTCTCCGGGGGCCAGAGCCGTCCTGGATGCGAAACTCTCCCTCTAGGTCTTTAAGACAAATAAGGCATAAATCAGAAGCCAAGTCTTGCTAGTCCCCTGAGTAGTACCAAATTTGGTAAATAAAGGTGCCAACTTCTAATCAAATTAACAATACTTTTAGAGACAAATGAATTTTCTTAATAAAGCAAAAAGCCATTTCCACATGTATCTTTCTATGAGGATGCCCCAAGGTGTGTTTAGCACTGTGAGCTAATGAGAAACTAGCTCCAAGGGCAGCACGTCTTAGAAATACTTTTGAAGTGAATCAAGGTTCCCACTCACCGGAGTCCTGCCTCGCTCCTGGGCTGACCTGTCCCTGCTCCTCCAGCCACCGCCCCCACCTTCTCAAAGACTTTGCTCCTGCATATTATCCCCTTTCCTACGCATTACAAATTTGCCCTTCTCTACTGCATGGTTCCTATTAGCCCATAAACACGCTATAATCACTCTCATTTAAAAAATAAAAATTAAAAACTCCCCTGAACCCACGACCCCTCCAGCTACCGTCCCGTTACTCCGTGCCCTTTTAACAAAACTGCTCTAAATTCCACCATACTTGATGTTCTCCGCCTCCTCACTTCCACTCCCTCTCTCCCTGCAGCCGCCTCTCGCCACCACAAGGCCACCTGCCTCTTATCAAATCCAGGAGTTCCCCGGCAGAAGGAGAGGGAGCCAAGCAGTGCCTCAGCCCTGGGTTCTGGTCGCCGGACCCTCCTGGTTTCCTCCTCCTGCCCCCTCCCCTTGCAGACCCCTTGCCAGAAGCCCCAGCCTCCGTCCTCACCCTCCAGCTCTTCCGCATCCACACCCACTGCCCCGCCTAAGGTTTCAAATACGAGCGATATGCAAATGACTCCGAATTTACATATTTGGCCCCAACCTCTGTTTGAAACCAACCACAATTTCCAAGGGGATCCAAACATCTCTACTCAGATGATTAATCACAAAAATAACAAGCAAAGTAAACCCTCTTAACTACTGTCAACGAGGTACTATTTCAGGCACTTCACATTAGCTGTGTTTATCGACCCAACAACACTGGGAGACAAGTTGCTACCATTCTTCCTAATTTATGGAGGAGAAAACTAAAGCACAGAAAGACTAAGCAGCCTCCTCAAGATCACACGTCTGGTCCACGGTGGAACGACGATGAAACCTGCAGGCCCGGGGTCGACCTGGGGCTTGAGTGCTGAGGAACCGCCTTCCGGAGAGTCTGAAGCCTCCCGCGCCTCCCAGACTCCTGCTACTCTCAAACCAGCGCCGGCCAGCTGCTCAGACCCTCAGAGAGACTAGGGCAATCCTGATGGGCCCGTCAGCAAAACGAGCCCCAGTCCATCCGTTCTCAGACCCACGCTTTCCCCCATCCTAACAACCACGACATCAGCAGCGCCTGGCACCGGTGGTGGCTCCGACGCCGTCTCACTCACGGGCAGGAGGCAGGTGTGTCAGTCCTGCTCCGGCACACTCAAACTCAGCTGTCACTCTTGGAGGTAACCCACCAACAGGTCAGTCAACAAATCACTCGAGGACCGGAAACCCCTCCTGAACACCCGCCAGTAAGATCAAGAGGGTACCCAAGCTTGCAGACTGGGTGTCGGCAGCCTGGACAACACCCCAGAGACAGCAGGGGTGTGGTCTCAAGAAAAGCCACCTCAGCCA
Source organism: Equus quagga (assembly GCF_021613505.1). Taxonomy (NCBI): domain Eukaryota; kingdom Metazoa; phylum Chordata; class Mammalia; order Perissodactyla; family Equidae; genus Equus; species Equus quagga. Next base: position 39,593,238 of record NC_060287.1, on the reverse strand, counting down.
CACTAGGTGACCACGCCGTGCACCACACAGCATCACATCAGCGCTGAGTCAAAGGCTGACTTGGAAGAACCGGATTCTGACGGTGAAGGATTTTAGAATTACTTTACTTTATTTCACTCATATTCTCCTTGTTTACGGAAGCACACAGTGATTTGACCTTCAAAGTCCATGCTTCAAGTCTAAAGGCTCTCTCAGTGAGTCCAAGTGAAACCTAAGTGACAAGAAAGCATGTCACAGGCTAACCGGCAACGCTTTCCTGTTAATAGTACAAAAAATAAAGCTGTGCCTTACAATCAAGGGCGTCTGCCACGTGCTGAGATACAGCAAGCGGGATCAGATGGCACCGCCTCCGCCCAGGTCCTGGCCTGGTCCGCGGGCCCAACCTGGTCACCGCAGGCCCCTGCCGTGCAGGCGCTCGGGCAGTCCTGCCTGCGCCACTAATCCGTGGCCTCTCTGTGCCTGCTTTTACCCACATGTAACACGGGAAGACGAGCAGTAACACCGAACTTTCAGACTCTCATGAGAATTAAATAATATATGCAAAGTGCTCAAATAGCCTGGCACGTCACTAGCTCCTAATAAGCATCAAGAACGTGACAGCCAGAGTGATGCTTTTTAAAGATAGACCAGACCTTGTTCAAAACTCTCTAAAGTTAACTAGAAAAAAGAAACAAGGGAGGGGGGAAGGCTTCCCAACTCACTGAGATTAACAACTGAATTCCTTACTACAGCCCCTGCTCAGCAAGACACAGCCACCGGCGTCTCCAGTCCCACTCCCACTCCCGGCCGCCCTCTCACTCTCCGGGCCACACTGGCCTCGCTGCTCTTACCAGCACAGGACCAGGCGGCTCAGGCCCAACGCTTGACTCCAGGGTTCCCGCGGCCTGGCAGTGCCCAGCTCCCAGCGTCCTTTGAGCCCCCTCTCAGACTCCTGCCCACCTGCCCAGCACTTGGCACTTAAGCCGGGGTTTACTTTCCCCTCCTCCTCCATAATGTGCATCCCCTGAGGACAGGAACTGTCCTTGCTGTGCTCACCTCCACATCTCCAGCCTAGAACAGGACTGGAACATGGTAAATACCTGTGAGGTGACCTTGTGAGTGAAACAGAAGGAATGTAGAGACAAGCAGAGTTTCACGACACTTCCACTAAAAATACCTGGCACCTCTGGGCCACTTCTGTCCCCCCCCCCCCGACCCCTGCCCCCTCTTATTCATTTTAAATCCACCACAAAGACATGAAACCGAAAAGCAGTCTTTTTTCTTCATCCACTCCTAGAACACCTCACACACAGGTGGAGAAGAGTGGCGAGCAGCAACAACCAGACTGCAAACAAATGTGACACTCTGACACTAATGGTGTGGGCCCAACAGCTGTCAAGCCAGGCACCAAGACCACAAGAAGACCCCTGCTGGCACTGCCATGTGCCCTGTCTACACTCCAAACGAAAGGTCACCCTGGAGAGAAAAGTCACTCAAGAAATTAAGGAAACCTTAATGACTTCAATTTACAATTTTTAAATGAAATTCTCACTATTTGCCTTTCCTACCTCACATTATGAACGTATTTTTTAAAAGATCTTTTTGAACACCCTGCATTTCCATCACATCAAATTATAGATTTGGAAATACACATTTTAGAAAACTGACACCAAAAAAACCATCAAGTTTTGCAATAAAACTGGACCTCTCTAAGCTTTTCAGTTTCATATTAAGATTGATAACTTTTCTGAAGTGTTTTACAGCTGGGAAAGCTATGAGGTCACCTATTAACTTCCAAAGCGCACTTTCTAACCATCTCCTGAGTCCCAACATAGCTCATCACGGAGTTCAAGGGAATAAAACTCAGTTCTTACATAAACCTCACAGCTAAAGAATTTCGATGATTAATAAAAAATTATCAATAGGTTTTGCTTGCATCCATATATTAAAAAAATTCATTGCAGCACTGTTTATTTGTTTACAGCAAATACTAAAAACCATATTAAAACACATAAACCACGTGTGTATTTTGACCCCTGCTGGGAGAATACAATCAACTGGTCACAGCACTTGGACGGGAAATGAGCAGCTGGGGATGGAGTAAGATGAGGTTTTCTCATTTTTTGGGTACCTTTTGAATGTACTGTGTGCATGCTTATATTTTTTAATCTATAAATAAAAATTTTGACGCTATACATTTTTAAACTTTATAATTTTACAACTAAAATTATAAAGCTTATTTTAAAAAAAAATAATGCTATAAAAGTGATTAACAAAACAAACTGCCAGCTTTTGACCTGTTTTGAACTCTGCCTATCTTCTTCAGCACTGCGTCCCCCAGGCCTCAAGCAGGGAGGGCCAGACATGCCAGGCCACAGATAGGTATTTATCAAATGCATTAAGTTTTCTTTATTCATTCACCAGACAAACATAAGTTTAAAGAATTTTCTTATTCCAAAAAGCCAAGATCAGTTGAAATGCTTTTATGACATGTAAATTCACAAAGGAGTGAATCAGCCTGTGAGGCAAGAAGTTTTTGTCTTGGATGCTATTAGCCAGTTCTCTCCTCACCTCCCAGCACCGACTTCACAAGCACATGGCACCTCCAGATACATGTGTCATCAACCTCTCGGAGCTGGACCAATTTTCTTTTCACCACTGCCCACTGCAGAAAGGCCTCCATTTTTCCCTTCCAATTATAGCTTCAAATTTGTTGAAGATGTGGCTGAACATATTCAGTCTCAGGAACCCCAGACGTCTAGCGGGGCATTACTCACAGACAATGCATTCCTTTCAAAGCCCTGGGAGTCCCTTGCCTCCAGCTCCAGCAGGATCACGCACCCAGCTCAGCGTGTCTCATCAAATATTGATCCAGCCCTGTTGTGGGTGTCCACACTGAGAGGATCTCGCCTCTGGAGGAACCCTGCAAATTCTCCTACCCAGGGCGGAGACGTACCAGCCACCCTTTTGCCTTTTTTTCCTTCTCCCTTTCCCTTCTGGGGAGCCCTCAGCAGCAGGGGGGGGAAGTACTCTCAGCCCCAAAGAAAAGATGGTCAGCAAAAGACGGTCCAGGAACTGCTCGGAAGACAACATAGTGTTTCAGAAAATGCAGTTCTGGGCGGCCACTTTCAAAGGTATAAAACACACGGGTAAATTTAAGAGGGAACAAAGAGGATTACATAAATATTTCCATTCCAAAAGTCACTGATGGAGCATCTTAATCAGGGCACTGAGTAAAGAAGCAAATTTGATATCAAACCACTTTTTGTTATACTTGGAGAATAGAACGCTAACGATTATGGTTTGTGTTAAGAAGGAAACCAAACGCCCGCCCGTATCAGAAGCAGCAACCCAAACCTGCTGGCTCAAAATACCAACTTCGAGCCCAACACAACCGTGCGGGTGTCCGACATATAAATCGGGACTGGAACACATCGGAGGTTCTCGGCATGTGTATCCGGACTCCAACACGTTTGAGCGTCCACGGCCCAATTTGACGCCCTCCCTCGGACCCATCCACAACCCGGTAATTTTCCTACTGCAGATTTGAACACGTCAGAATTCACCTCGGTCCCCCAATCGCCCCAGATTGTTCCGGATCGCTCCAGACGCCGGGCACCCGCGGGAACTTCCCCGCCCCGGGCCGCCCGCGGCGCAGAGCATCCCACGCGGACACGGCGCCCTCGGGAGGGGACGTGAGGCCGTCCCGGCGCAGTCTCATCCTGGGGGCGCAGCCTCTCGTCCCCGGCGCCGCAGCCTCATCCTTGGGGCAGCCTCCCCTTCCCGGTGGTGCAGCCTCATCGCGGGGGCGCACTCTCTCCTCCCCCGAGCGATCGCGGAGCCTTCCGCGCGGACACGCTGCCCTCTCGAAGGGTACGCAGGGCCGTCCGGGGCGCAGCCTCATCCCCGGGCGCAGCCTTCCCTTCCTGGGGCAGAAGGCATCCGGAGAAGACGCGGCACTCCGAGGGAAGGGACAAGGCTGTCCCCGACGTCGTCTCCCCTCCCCGGGGGCGCAGCTTCACCCCGGGGCGCAGTCTCCCAACTCCCCTGGCGCAGCTTCACCCTGGGGCGCAGTCCCCCCACCCCTCGGGCGCAGCTACATCCCAGGGAGCAGACTCCCTCCTCGGGGCGCAGCCTCCCTCCCCGGGGCGCAGCTTCATCCCGGGGCATAGTCCCCCATCCATCCCGGGGCGCGGACTCCCTCCTCGGGGCGCAGCCTCCCTCCCCGGGGCACGGCTTCATCCCGGGGCATAGTCCCCCCTCCATCCTGGGGCGCAGTCTCCCACTCCGGGGCGCAGCTTCATCCCGGGGCATAGTCCTCCTCCATCCCGGGGCGCAGCCTCCCCCCCCCGGGCGCAGCTTCATCCCGAGGCGCAGTCTCCCTCCCTGGGGCGCAGTCCCCCCTCCATCCTGGGGCGCAGCCTCATCCCGGGGCGCGGTCCCCCCATCCATCCCAGGGCGCAGCCTCATCCCGGGGCGCAGTCCCCCTCCATCCCGGGGCGCAGCCTCCTCTCCCGCGGCGCAGAGCATCCCGCGCAGACGCGGCGCCCGGGGAGGACACGCGGGCGTCCGGGCGCAGCCTGCCCTCCCCAGGCGGCCCACGGCCCCTCCGGACAGCCCTCCGGACACCGCGGCCGGCAGCCCGGGTCCCGCTGGTGCCGCACGGCCGGCGGCCTCCCCACCTGCCCCGCGGCGCTTAC